>NW_006799978.1:713070-802122 GCF_000485575.1 Poecilia formosa | reverse complement strand
CAGGCATCAGTGATCTTGTCCACAGCTATATTTATGCTGAGGGTGTGAGGATCTGCTGTTTTCTACGCTAATCGACTCAGAAATACTCTGCAGAGAGTCGGTCGAAATGAAACGCCATGTTTACATAGAAACCAAGCTCCGCGAGGCTTTGTTTGTGAGACATGCAGCCACGTGGGATTTTTGAGGGCGTTTCTGGGCGGAGCTTGGTAAGGTCCATTAGCCTTCCAGTCTACGGATCTCTACAAAGTTCTATGATAAGGTTTAAAGACATTTTTGTATGTTCCACTTCCAAAGAATCAGACTGTTTTTTATTCTATGAATGTAGCTTTGATCCAGTGTTTCAAACTTTAAACATTATTATAATATTACACTCATTTTTTGCATTTTTCTTTAGTTTGGACATACATTTCTAAAGTGGAGTAATGCTTGAAAAGTCAGACATACATATAGAGCATCTTGCAAAAATTTCAATCCTCCTCAACATTTTCTACATTTTGTCAAGTTTCAAATACAAACTTCTACTTTGTACTGGTATTTCAACATTGGTGCAAGGGTAAAGGTACCTGAACAATGGAACAAATGTAGCATCTAGGTGAAGGAGCATACAGGCTTTTGCTCTCCCATTTTTCCAATTTAAAAAATGTGGTCACCCCATGCATGTAGTATGACAAATTTATATAAGTTTTATTATTTCCTAATACAAAGTTTTTCTTTACTTGCAAACTTATATTATATTAGCAATAACTCAAATGTTTGTCCCTCTGTTTTCTCACCCAGTCCATCCAGTCCCAGACCAAACCAACAGCCTGACTGATTATATTATTCAGGTCAGAATATAATCAAATTTGTAAATGTTCAAATGGCATGAATATATTTGGAAATAGATCTATATCCACTTTTACCCTTTTTTAAAACTTTTGTTCCCTCTAAGTAAAGTATCAATAACCAAAGAGAATACCCGCTGAAGGTGTACCGAAACAACACTGGAACTGTGTGGTCTGGTTCTGAAAGTGTAACACTCTCCTGTTCAGGGCTCATATGAAAGTTTGAGTCTGTGGGGAGTTTTAAAGGTCATGGCAATTTCAGTGTCCCACTGTTTCTTTTCTTGTGTCTCTCTCCTGTGACTGAGAAAAGAACATAAGCTGAAGGCCTATGGAGAATATTGTGCACCATCTCTGGGCTCCTCCAGCACATTTCAGAAGCTGCCCTTGGAAATGTGTTAAAAGCCAGCTCACAGCATGCTAAAACACACAACACGGTCCTGTTGATGCCCTTGGTGCATCTCAATATTCAAACCATAGATAATGGCATTCACTGCACAGCCGGTTCTGACTTCTTTTCATGTCTTTTGAGCGTGCACACGGCCTCATGCTGTGCTTTTGTACTTGCTTGGTAAACAATGAGAGCAACAGTGACAATAAAGCGACCATGAATCGTATCTGGACACCAGAAAACCCCAGGGAAGATGAGTCTGTGTCTTTCTGATAATGTATTCCTAAAAGATCATTGGGATATTGACATGCAGGACTCCATTCTAACATACAGAAGATGTATTTGCACAGAAAACAACCTCCTATGACCCCTCACTGCATCACACCAGATGATATCATCCAAGTCTGTCCAACTATCAGGTGGAGAAATTATTTACAGCAAGGCAGATGGTGTCATGTCCGGGAACCAGTGTTGCTCCATGCTTAGATTGGCTTCCTGGTTTTGTCCCTTTGAAATGAAATAAGCAGTAAGCAAACCAAGCAAGAAGTGAGAATAAGATTGACTGGGTGAATCACTTGGAGCATGTTGCCTGTATGATCTGTGTCTATTTGAAACTGTAGATGCCTTAATTTCAGCCCAACCTCAGTTAATCTCAGCATAAAACTGAAACTTTTTCCAAGTATACCTCCACCCCTTCAGCAGTCAGACTGTCTGGCATCATTTTCTCTCTACAAAGATCATTTTTGAAGTATTACACTCTTGCATGGTTGTGTTTTTTTAAACCAATCATAATAACCTCAAGCCGTACAAAGTCATGCACAAAACTAAAAAACAGAGCTTATTCTGCAGAACCTGTGGGCAAACAAACTTTTCAGTTACATCACAAGGGTTGTAAATATTTTATTTAAAGATTTTTGCGATTTTTCTCTTATGGAAGTCAGGGAGATTGCTACTGCATGATCAAATTATTGATGTCTGGCAGTTTTCAGTGCACAGGTTGCAGTTTATTGTAAGTATTCTCTTGTAAAGGGAAGTGTGAAATCTATAGAAGACAAACATCTCAAAATTTAACATAAAAATTAAAAAGAGTAGACACATGTTATCATTTTAACCACTTTTACTTCTAAAATGTGGTTATTATATTGGCTTGACCGAAAAAAGAGAAGAGAGCACTTTTTGGCATTTTAAAGGTGCCAAAAAATTGCTGATATTATGTATGGAACACTAAACTGTCCTTTCAATAAATGAAACCATAACCGATAAAAAGGAAAGTAGTAAAACCAAAAGCTCCACATTCAATTTGATAAAGTGAACACTCATTATAATTTATCCAGTAAATAGGAGAGAGTCAGAAGAACTGAGTCTGAATGTGTTAACATGGAGACCTAACAAACTGGAACCCTACTAAATGATTCAGAAGCACTCAGTCTGCCAGTGGTTGTGCACTGTTTAGAATAACTTCTTTAGACAAGAATCCATCCATCCATCCATTTTCTGAACACCCTTGTCCCTCAGTGGGGTCGGGAGGGGTGCTGGTGCCTATCTCCAGCTAACGTTCCGGGTGAGAGGCAGGGTACATCCTGGACAGGTCACCAGTCTGTCGCAGTTTAGACAAGAATGTTAACTGCAAATGATAAAGTTGTGGCAGCAAAGATATCATCCACGTCAAAGATGCAATGCTGCAGTTCTGAACAGCACAGTTATTCAGATGCCCTCCTCCAAACAAATGTCACACAAATACTTTAAATTAGCTAGTGAAGCAGTTATTGCAAAACTCTTATTTTTCCTTACATGTTCAGTTAATGTTTTACAAACTCCTTTTTTAGACAGGTGTGTTTTGATGGTTAGTTCTTGCACTTTATTTTATTTACAGGTACTAGAAAAAATGGAGTTCAGCTGCACTAAAGTAATGTAGCTGACAAAATGTTATTCAAAGGATTCTGCTTGTTATTCAGGTTTTCTAAGTCTCCCTGCAGTTCCTCCACAACAACCCAAACAAGTAACTTCAAGCTTATGCTTCATGTGTTGGTTGGAAGGGAAGTTAAAAGAAGGCATCTGCAGTCAAATGCTCTCTGTTTAGCTCATTTGGTTTAGACACAAAGGAAAAACTTCTAGAATAAACAAAAACAAGATAATATCTATTTTATTATTGGATGTCATTTTATAATGCAGCCTGAGGTAAGATAAATATAGAACATCATACAGTTTATTCCATATTTGGGTATTGAAAGCCTAACTCAGTGTGTTTGTTCAAATGAACCTGTTGTGTTAAATCAATCCAGAGAAAGACTCATACATTTTTTAAGTAAAACTCTGTAAGCAAAATATTTGTATTCTTTAAGTATTTTTAAAGTACATAATTTAAGACGGTAAAATTTAGGTCAGGCAATAGTGAGAAAGAATATTGATGAGGAATGTTGTGAACTGTGCTTTTCAAAGATTCAGATTGCAGACGTTCATTCAAGCAGGCTGAGCTAACTAAAAATACAAGGTTATTTGCTGCAGCAGCCTGGAGGACAAGCTCCACTGGGACAGAATGATAAACACACATGCATACACACAACTGCCTCAATGCACTGATGGGATTCTTTGGTGGACTAGGTAGCTAGATTATTTTTGTACAATCAGGCAATATTTAATTCTCATATTTGAAGTTATAAATAAAACAATATTATCCTTGTGTATTATTTTAGCCTAATTAAGTTTAACTATTGTAATGAAAAAAGTAAATATGTCACCATAACCTCAAATGCACATGTGCAGATAAAGGATGTTCATGAATATTGTGGATCTGAAAGTGTGTGAAAAGGATTTGCTATGCCATGTTGCAGATCAATAAAGTCATTCTGACTCGCTCACGTCAATTTTGCCATTCAAATAACTAATAAAGATGAAATTAATTTTTTTCTTTAGGTATTAGTATTACAAATGTCCATTGACCTCTGTTTACCAGTCTGGATGCTGTTGCAGTGCAAGAACATCCATCCAAAGATTTACCAAAATGTTTTAGCATGTTTTTGAACTTTGAACTGCTGTGATGCTAAAATGTGCTTCAAATAAGCTTGACTGATGATTGATTCTGTTAAGAGAAAGAGTTAGCAGCGGAGACAAGAACATTAACAATATGTCTCCATTGAGAAACAGCTCGTATGAAGGGCTCAGCAGATACTAGTTCCACCAGGTGTTTGCTGATTGCTGCTGACTAGTCTGAAGGAGTTGAGTGGGGTTATAGGGGGAGGGGTGCTCTGTAAGGCAGAAGCTTGGAAGCTTGGAAACTTTAACCTCTGAAGAGGAACTTTATTGCCAAAGGTGCTCAGCCCCTCCAAGAGTTTTGCGCAGGTGAATGGTTGCCATGGGAGATCCAAGGATTTCTCAACTATGCATGAAAGAATCAAAGAACTTTATGTTTATGTTTTTGATGAGGGAATAACATTATAACATGATGTAAAGCTCAAAAAGTTGATTTTGGATAATACTGTGCCTTAAAATATTGTTTTTGCTTGTATTTTGTGTTTTTGCAGTGATTTTCTGTGTAACTATTCCTTTATTTTGCTGCAAAGCCCTTTGAATGACTGTGTATGAACAGTGCTACACAAATAAGTCGTCTTGCCTTCACTGAGCACACATTGTGCTCGGGTATGCTGAAGCACATCTACACATTTTATGATCCCTGCTTAGTTTGGAGGGAGTAAGCAGGTTCACATTTAAAAGATTCATGGTGAGTGACATGGGCTAAATAGCTCCTGCTTAAATCTGCCTCTCCCAAGCTGATTGTTGACTGCAGGATTTAAATATGTATCATCTACATATTGAACCCCCAAGGGCAGCATCTGAGATTACAGTGCGTTAATTGCAAAAAACATCACACAAGCTTTGTGATCTAGACATATTTTATCAGTAATGAGCCAGAGAGAAAAGTAACTTTTATGTTGTGTCTGCAGATATAAACTAGAGGCTACACATTAAATTTTGATTATTTGAATTAAAAGTTGATTTCTTTTATTGAAATGAAAGCTTTTAATTTTTTATGACTAAATGCTCCATATTTAATTAGAAATATACAAATTATTCAGGTGATGTTCTGTTTTTTTCCACAGAACAGGTTATATATATTTCATTCTTAAAGAAAAAAAAACACAATATTAAACCTTTAAATGAAAGAAACCTATACAATCCTCCTAGGAGGACTAAACACAATCAGGACAAATAGGTTCATCCATTCAACAGAGATGTAAAATTCTTCTTTTTTTCGACCTACATTCAAATCAAATAGAAAATCATTACTAAAATTCCTTCTTTGGATTAAAATCCCCTCAGTGACAATCAGCAACTCAACACAAGTTAAACATTAATGTGATGAGAGAAAATGGAAACGGACCCATAAGCATGAACGAATGAATGAATGGATGAATGAATGGATGGATGAATGAATGAATTAATGAATGAATTAATGAACAGGTTCTCAGTGGTGACTCTGAAAGCAGCTTACATCAGATCTGAAGCTCTTGAATATCACCAAGCCATATTTGTGTCACTGGATAAGAATGTATTCCCCAATTTAAAATCTAACTGCTTTCTTTCACGAAACAGAAAACATTCACTATTATTTTGTACTTTTTAAAATTGTGATTGTATCACAAAAATCCTGTTACTAAGGTTGGTGATCATACATCAGAATGTGCTAAACAGCATAACATAACAGCATAAGAGCATCATTACAGCATCATACGCATAACACATCCACCAAATACAAAATGTTGAGCTTTGTTTAAAATTGTACACCTTTGCCAAATGGTGAATACATATTTCTCTCATTCAGATCTTTCCTTGGTTCTCATCTAGGATACTAAGAAATGGAACAGACTCATTGATTATCTAAAAAGACACTAGAATCTTTAAATTTCTTTCAACAATGTCAAAAAGTCAAACTGATATGTCACCAGGGCTGTTAATGTGTATTATTTTCATTGAAATTGTTCTTGAGCCAGTGGAATGATGTCAAGAGGTGTTGGTATCTATAGTTGTTTGGTTAAAATCATTGTAACTATTATATATGCACTTGTGGTAACTTTATCAAGCACATACTTTACATTTCTTGTTGTCATAAACAACCAATAAGCCAATCACATGGCAGCAACTTGGATCATTTAGGTATCTAGATGTGGTGTGGATAACTTGCTGAAGCTCAAACTGACCAAGAGAAAGACAAAGAAACTGTGTAAACTGATGGTGCCTGGTTGGCTGGTGTAAGTATTTTAGAAACTCCTGATCGACTGAGATTTTCACACACAATCACATCTCAGGTTTACAGAAGATGATCTGCCAGGAGAAAATACCCAGCAAATAGCAGGTATGTGGAGGGAAATGCCTTCCTGATGTCAGAGTTCAGAGAATAATGGGCAGACTGCTCCTTCCTACATTAGCTCTTGTTTTAACCAAGGTATGCAGGAAGCTATTTCTAAAACAAAATGTCAAACCTTGAAGCAGATGGGCTACATCAGCAGAGGACCACACTGGCTGCCGCTGCAGCAGAAGACCTTCAAATGGACATTATTACGATGTAAAATCTCATAAAAAGCATTGGTTCTTTTATGATATTGTGCATAATTACAACAAAATGAACATAAATATAAAAGTAAGTTGATGTCAAAGGGATGTGCTCACAAAATCCGACACTCGTTGGAAAGGGAAAAACATGTTCAGTGTTTTTCTAAGCATCAACATGTTGTTTGCGTGTAGACACAAACATTTCCTTCAACCTTTACTGTGCTCCAAGTACCACTAATGACCTAAAAACACATTACAGACGCAGTTTCAAGGAAACCCTGTTTATTTTTTCCCGTCAGACCACTTTTCTGAGTTCGCCTCTACATCTGCAGGCTCAGACCACAGTAAACATCCTAATCCATTCAGATTTGGATTCTATTTTCTAGTTCTAAAGTACTTGTATAACATATAGACAAATCAAGTTTAAAAGCCCTCTAATGGGGTTTCCTTATGCTGTTAGCTTCCACCACCTGAATTCCATCAAACCAGCTGAACAGAAAGAAGACATCCCCTTCTATAAACAGCTGCCATTAAAATTTATGCTGCAGAAGGCAGTATTAAAGCTTCCCAGGGATCCTGACAAGATAACGCGTAAAATCCTGGCTCAGGGTCAAAGGTAGCAGTTTTGGGAGGAGGCGCTTTCCCCCACTTCTGTAAAGACACATAAATCACCTGGTGAGCCTCTGCTGCACTTTTATGTTCATTTCTCTCACAGGATTTTGTTCAACTTTAATTTTGCAAGCCCGAAAATTTCACACAAATAAATCCTTCATTGTATTTCCCAGAATTTTGCAGCTTGTTGAAGGGTGAAAATAAGGACAGGAGAGCAGCTGACATGGTGACACTGATGAAGTGCTACACAGAGACCTTACACCACTACAGTTTAGTAGAGATTGATTATCCAATTATCATCTGGCACGGTGGGGAGCTTCACATGTTTGGAGTAACATTAACAAGACAAAGCTGTCTGTACATGCCTTTCTGAGCACATTATTTCTTTCTTGATTAAGTTTAAATTCTCCATTACTTTTAATTGTGATACATTAAATCTGAATTAGCTTTTTCTTTGTATGGGGTTCCTGCCCATAAATTGAAAGCTAAGTATGCTTTATTTCCATAAATTAAAATTCTTACACATAATAAGCAAATACTTTCTTAACACCAGCAGATACTGACCTGCTTAAGATGAAAAACATGTGTTTCCAGTCCATTTCCATAACAAAACCAAGATGTTATGTCACAATTTTCTGAATTCAATCTTTAATCTCTAATTTATTCTTCCATTTAGCTTGCATCAAAAACTGGAGAGAGAAAGCAGAAAACTGCTCACTTTTTAGCATCCTTTTTAAAGATGTGGAGAAAGTCTTACATACGAAGCAGCATAATCTGTCTTTTAAGTTACACACAAATGTAAACCTTTAATCTGAGTCCATTTATTAACTTAGAAACAAAAATCAAATTTTAATAGATAATAGAAATACTGGTGCTGCACTCATCAGTTTTGACAAAAGCATTTTTGAATTTATAGATAATAATGTTTAGGACTTTTAATTAGTAATCATTGACATCATGTTTTGCTAGAGCATGAATGATATTTGTCAAAAACTTAAGACCAGGAAATAAATTACAAGTATTTATATTTTGTGCTGCTGAATTACAAGAATAAGCTTTAAAATGCAAAAAAGACTAAACAGAAACAAGAGAATAAAAAAACAGGAATGGTCAGTTTTGAGATACGACAAAAAGGTCCAACAGCAAAAACTGTACTTTTAAGGGAAATTGTAGTATCTAATATCTCATCTTAAAATAATATTATCTTCAATAAGTGTTGTTAAGTCTGTTTCAGTATTTTGCATCACTGTCTGGTGTGCTAATTTGGTAACCTGGTAGAAGCAACTAAAGAGAGTTCAGGATGCTAAGGTCCAGCTTGTGGACTTTTAGAACAGGAAGGTGCTAAGGACCAAACTCTCACATGATCTTTAGTGTATGACTCATTAGTTTTTAATTGCGGTGCCTAATGTGTGGATATACTGCAAATCAATTTCACATTAGGGACAAAAATTACTTCAATGGTGACAGTCGGTTCCAGAAGAGCTTTCATAGTCTGAAAGTGAAGTCCATTTTTGAAGAGGAGAATGCTCTTTTGTCCTCACACCACTGATATAAATGTAAGGAGTGAAGAAGACCAAGACGGAGCAGTTCAGCAGCAAACACTCAGGGTTTGTCTGGCATGAAATAAAGGATGAATATGAGAATAAAGCTTTCTCATTAGAAAGGATGCAATCATGAACTCTACAATACCAGGACATAAATAAAAACTTTGGAAGGCCTCTGCCAGAAGAACTGCAAATGGCTCATTATTGGGTCTTTGAGCAGGATAACAAGCCAACATAACAAAGAAATTGTCAGAAGCAAAATCAACCTTCATTTCAATAATCATTTCATTAACCAGACCTAAATCATATGGAAAACCTAGAAGACAACATAAGACAGAACTCAGGACTCTGGATGAATTGGACAGTGTGCGAAGAGGAATCTTCAAAGAAATCTCCCTCTGTGTTCCAACCTTGTGGATTCCTATAGGAGCAAAATAAAGGGCAACACACAAAGGTGATATATGATTGGCTTCACACCTACAGCATGCAGCAATACCTTTTGAAAATGTTCTGAGAAAATCTATCTTGGACTGAAGTTCAGTGATTTGTGCTCTTACTGGAAAAATAGGGCAGTGAAAAATGATTTACAGCAAATACAGAACAAAATTTGTGGCTCCCAGGATTTTTTAAAAATCATTTCATAACATATATGTATTCTAATGATCTGCTTCCCAAGATTATATTAAAAAGAGAATGACTAGCAAATTTAAGTAGGTGTTCTGCTGATTGAAACAAGTAGAATCAATGCAGATTCTATGCAGCAACACTTCCAGCATCAAATCTATCGGTGTTCTTGCTTTTGCATGTCTGAACAATGAGATTAAGAGCGTTAGTCGTCATCACTATTCATGTCCGTAATTCCGTGTTACACAGGTCATTAAGCCAGCAGGATAACAGGTGATTAGGAGGTGACTGCATTTGATCTTTTCTCCGTGGCTCTCGTTGAAATAAATTTGTGTCAACACAATGGCAATAAGCATCAAGTCAGTGAATGAACAGCAGGATTTAAAGTCTATTGTTCTTCGGCACGCTTGATGTATGTGAGGGAATTTTGTTCAGATGGTCCTAATGGCTCCCTGCAGGGAATGCATGTGTGCACTTTTTGATTTCATGCCTGGCAGTTTGTAGGTATTTCCAAACAAACGTGTAACTGAGGAATTTTACCATTTCTAAGGCTGAAATGGATTTGTTCAGTTTTGGTTAATTACGTAACTTTTACTCTTTTTTTCTCATTAAAAAGTGCAGTGGAAAAGTATTTGTTCCTTTTAATTTCATTATAAGACATTTACAGTAATGATTCAAAGTACAAAAATCAACTTGGCCCTATGTTGAATAGTAGTTAACCCCTTTGTTAAATAACCAATCAGCTGTGCTTAACTCCATCTTTTGAGCAGTTGAGTTCAATGTCAATGTTCAGTGTTGGCTAATCTGTCTCAAAAGAATAGTTATGTTCAGATCTCTACGGAATTCATGAAGCGGAGAGAAACTAGCATCTGTCAGCCTGGAGATGGTTATGAAAGGCTCTGACACTCCACCAACCCGCAATGAGAGGTACTATCCACAAATAAAGGGAATATGGAAAAGTGGTGCTCAAGCTCAACTTGATAATACAGCCAGACAATGATTCCAAACACACCAGCAAGCTCACCTTGGATGATTTAACAAAACAGCATCAACAAATGAAGATTTATGAATGTTTCTGAAGCAAGTAGTCGGCAAAAGACTCATTGCAAATTGTCTCAAATTTTTGATCTCAGCTGTTCAGGGGCCACTGGCTTTTTCTTTAGTTTTGTTTTTTTTTTTTACATAGGGCAATGTTGGTTTGGATAGTTTTCATTCATAAACCATGAAAGCATAATTTGAAAAAAATGTGTTTTGTATTTAGTCATGTCTGTTTAATATTAAAATTTCATTTCATGAGTAAAAATTGTAGACATAACATTACTTGTGCAATCAGGCAAATGAACCCCAAAGCAGATGTGATAATCCAACGGCTCAACTGGAGTCAATTAAGTTCTTTACAATCCCTATCACAGTACTGCTGCTAATATTTTGTATTTAGATTGCTATAATCACCTTTACACAGAATCTGGTACTCTTTAACCATTAACCTCTTTCTCTGGGAGCAATTAAACTAAGCAGTTAGAGCTTTGGTCCAACAGGAAGTATTGGCAGCTTTATGGCCTCGAGGACTGCAGTCCACATTTACCCCAGTGAGATGTGATGTGTGTCTGTTTTTCCTCTTTCACAAAAGTCTTTTCTACAGTTCACATTTGGGGAAAATTAAAAAAAGTCTTAAGATAAATGAATCCCAAACTTACCAGTCTAGATGCTTATTTACTGGTAAGTACATAAGTGCTGCTTGAACAGCTTTGTAAAAATTTTGGACAGACTGACTTTAACTCTTTTCATAATGGAACAGAGAAAAGCTGATTTTATTTGAAGAGGAGGAATTTGGAAGCACTGCTGGGTCTTTATTGTATTCACACATACTGCAGAGGCTCTGTTAATATTTCAGGTGTCTAGGCCTGTCTAGGTTAGGAATCACCAAAAATAAACAAAAAAAAAAAAACATGAAAACCAAATGACCATAAAAATGATCAAGGACAAACTATGACTCATATACAATATGAATCAGTGAACAAGCTTAATCTTTATTACAGTCCAGATCTGGCAGAAACTCTCCTTCTGTGTTACCTTGACAAGTTGATAGAACAAACAACCTTGATGTTCAGCCCGTTCCAGCATGATAAAAAACTCAGAATCTTTTAACGTGATTAAAATACTGATCAACATTCAACTTACTTCATACATATAATCTCTGCTTCTTGTTATTTCTCTACAAATGCAATTTCAAAGCATTTTACATGCCAATCAGTTGTTTTTGTCATTGGTACCTTAATGGGTTTCAGTTTGAACATTTTTTTTCACATCATTCAAGCTAAGCAACAAATAGATACATGGGTCAGAACATGGGAAGAGGTCCTTTTTGTCATTATGTCTAGCACCTCGAACTGCCCTGTTGCTGAAATGTGCTATACAAATAAACTTACCTTGCCTTGATGGAGTGGAAGAAAAGCAGACTTTAAGAGCCGGTATGTTCTCTGTCAAATTCATTTTTGTTTTATACTTCCAATTATCTGTGTAAAGGGATGCTAAGGTATAAATTAACCAGCATATTTTAAAATGTTGCTGTGAAAAAGTCTTTTACTACTTGTTCACATGTGATAAACTAATAGATATCATTTACTTTTCCTCCTTTAATTGACAATGGGAGCCTGAAACATTTGTAGTAAAGAGAAAAAAAAATGGACTTCCTACTCTAAAAGGTTTTGATAGCTACAAAAAACAATTCTGGTATGTTCTCACCATTTTGTTTTGCCCCTTCTTCGGCCATAAAACAATGCTCTCACAGATCAGCCACACTGACTGCTGCTCATCCCCCAACTTCTCCTATTTTCTCTCAAAAATCCTCTTGTGCCTGGACCATCAGTCTGTTTGAACCCCAAAGGCTCTACATACTACAGCATCTCAACTCAGAAGCGATTTTACTCTGAGTTATGTTTCAGTTGGACACTTATCCCCTCACTTCTCACATTGTTCACTTTGCAAGCTAGTCCACACTGATGTAAAAGGTTTAAATCAACAAGATGAGCTGAGGGATTTCTCAGAGAAGAGGTGGAGGGTTGCTGAAAGGCCTGTAAACAAATAGAACGAGGTTCACTTGTTGGGTAGACAAGTGCCAAAGTTTCTTCTGTTTATCGCTTTGGTAATTCAAACATAAAACTAGAACCTGCTCCTGAGGCAATTATGGATGCACAGTGGAGGGAGCCTGGAGTACAAAGTGAGACATGTGCAATCATATTTTAACAAGTCACCTTGCTACTAAACTTTCTTGGGAAAACTATTTATTTTAGGAAAAAAAAACATGTTCCACTTTTATCCTGAACCATAAAAACAGTTCTGCAGAGTAAAACTTGCAGCACCTGATTATTTTGCTGCAGGATAAAAGCAGAAGCATTTTTACTAGTGATAGAAGCTTCTATCCATTTAATCAAAGCATCTTTTGTCGTGTTTTAGGCGGTCAGTAGGGACACATGGAAATGAGTCATAGTTTGCTTGGTGTAAAGTAAGCAAAGGCACATTTTTTTCTGAACTAAATAACTGTAGACTCTTCTCCTTAAAAAACCCTCCAATACAAAGTGGAAAAAACAATCAAACCCAACTAGTTTTGCTGAGATATCCACCCCCAGCAAATTTTTGTTGAATAGACAGAAAAAATGGCATTGCCTTCTGTCAAAACAACATAAAAGTGCTGTTAAAAGGTGAAAAGAAGTCTGTAAGAAAATGTTTATATTTTTCTAAATGTGCTTCAAAGGTGGTTAAAAAGTCAGTTTTCTTCTGTTCTCCGACTGTAAAGTTAGGTTCAACTTCCTCTTCTATCAATGTCTGTTTAAAGGGGGCATTCCAATAATAGCTAATTCCATTCTGCATACTGAACCTTAGTTTATGTGTGTAGAAGTATGGGTTGACTGGATTAAAGCTTTCATGTTGCTTAAACCTACATCTGACACCACTCTGAACATTGGAGCTGAAATCAATACTCCTGGGACCAGGCAACATCAGAAAATCTGCCAATTTTGGAGAGCCTGTGTGAAATGGCATCTCAGTTTCCTGTTTTATTTACTGACAGGAGTAGCATCCTGTTTAGTTCTGCAGCTGTAGTCCATTTTGGCACAACGTTTGACATGTTGCCATTCAAAGGTGCTATCCTAACTTGGTTACAAGAAGTGGTTATTCTAGCTAGTATTGCTGTTCCATCATTTAAAACAAGACTATCCAGTTTTGTATAGAATGTATCTTCATAAGGAAACAAGTAAAAAAAAATCACTTATAAAAGGAATATTAGGAATTGCTTTATAAAAAAGACAATTTGTTAACTGGTTTTAACAATGGTCTACATGCATCCTTGAGAACTTCCATAACTCATACCCCTGATTGGTTTGCAACTATGATCACTATAATGGACTGCCACCACTTTGCTAATTACTTATGCCATTAATAGACAATAGTGAACTCTTTTAATCAGAAGCAAGAGGCAGACAGAATCTACTAATTGGATTTGTGAAATCCATCAGTGTTGTTTTGAATCTGCAGAAGCACAGAAGATTGGATTCATCTCATTAAGGCAGACACATAACTCCCAACACAAACAAGATGAGGTAACATGGGGGATTAAAGCTGTCATGCCATGCAGCTAAATCTGCACCAGAACAACATATCAAAGAACAAATGGAAATGTGAGCATACAGTGAAAGTGGTAATGCATAGTTTCAGGTTCACTGAGCTGTGCTGTACTCCTCGTCTTGAACATGGGTGCCTAAAACATGATGAATGGTGCAGAAGTCCATAAGTGAAATTATTTCACTACTTCCATACAGGCAGAGAGTAAGCTAAACCAAATACTCTGAATTTAACTACAGTAACACCACGGCACTTTAAATGATACATACTGTACATGCTCTAACATGTGAAAAGGAAAGATTACCTGTTCTGATGAGTTCAAAGGTTGCCTGGTCAAAAGGTGTTTATTTCATGGGCGTCTGCCCCACTGACAGGCTTTTCATATCTGGACATGATATAGAGCCCTGACCTGGGGATGTTTCCCTTGTGGGGAGGTAAGATAGCTCTTCCTTTTGAAATCCAGCAGACCAGCAAATGCATGAGCCGTGAAGCGACTAAACCCTCTGTCTTGAGTTTCAGGCTAAAAAAAGGAACCTATAGGTAAAGTGTCATCAAAAGCAGAGGAGAAAAGTAGGAGAAAAGTCAGAGATTACTGTGGTCCAAAGAGGTCAAGCTTGTCTGGCAGAAGAGGGAGTGTTAGGAATCCACATCACAGCCTACAAGGTGATTTATTTGACACTGGATATGGTCAGCAGTGCAAGAAGAGAGTTGAGTGGTGGGAAAGCAACTCAACAAGCATTCGATGGATCATTATGAAATGTGGTAATTGCACCAAACACTCAAAGGTATCTGACTTCAGTTATGCAATAAGAATTTGACAAATGCACCACATCCCAGTTACAAAAAGCTGATTTTAAATATAACACCTAAACCTTTTAACACTGCTTAGACTGTACACAAAAGTTTACAATGTGTTTGTCATTGTAAACGCATTGTTTTCAATGACAGTCTTTACCTTTGTACAGTAAAGACTATTTTGCTACTCTTACTCAGTGCAACTGGGCAGTAAGGACCTTGGTTAAGGACTGATTTCATCCCATGTGTCCAATAAGAAGAATAACACTTCTGACACTCTGGATATTATGGGCAATCTAAATAATCTGTGTCATTTCAAGGCTTTTTAGGGAGTCATTAAGGTTGACTCAAAACACATAATCCTAAAAGGTCATTCTCAATAATCTTCCAAACAAACAATCAGGCTATTTTGCAATAATCTTTTTAAACATGTAAATCTAAGTCTTAAATGTATTTATTTGCATGAAGTTTAATAAAATTGTATTTGAACTTATATTCAAATACAATAAATAGGCTATAAAGTAAGTAAGTAAGTAAAGTAAAGAAAGGCTATAAAATTCTTAATTTTATCAAAAAGGAACATCAGAGAACAAACCTCAGGCTAAGAGATCAAAACCAGGCATTTTTAAATCTGAACTGTCATTGGAGCATATACATTTTACAAGCAACTGCAGTACATTGTGGTTACCACAAATCAGAGGTAATGCACCATTAGACAGTCATGCTACAGGGCATACCACACAAATAAGTCTGCATGCTTTTTGAACTCTGAAACAAACAGTTCAAGAAAATCTGAAACATTAAAAAGTTCTGTGAGGAACAACTTTCTGAACATTAAAGAAACCAAGAGGCCTGCAAACAATAACAGATAAGGTTAACATGTGATTACGTCACTTACTATGAGTTCAAGAAAAAGACGATCCACAAGGCCAGAGAAAGTGTGGTGGTTTCCCAACCACCTCCACTTTTTCTCCTAGACAGACATGAAGAGGTATGCTCTTTGAGTGTGTTTTTGTACTTAAAGCCACTCTTTACAGGTGCCATTACAGGATCTTTGGGCTGCAGTCAGCATCAGTGCAAGCCTTTATTCAAATTGATAATCACATAATGAATATATTCATAACATAGCAGGTATTTTTTGGATGATGTTCATAAAAATGAAAACATGCTTTCCATTGCAGGGCTTCACAGAAGAATGGCAGCTGTAGAAGCTCCATACCACACCATGCCTTACAGTAAATGTCAACGCATAAAAAGCTTCAGCTTCCATCATTGTAATCCAATTTTAATTCCAGTATTAAAATGAAAAATAACAAGATTAGGGAACAATTTATATGAATTGCCTCATGTTCGCTCAGTGTTTAGTCTCCCCTGGGAGAGAAGGGAGACCGTGGTCTCCATGGAAACTGTGTCTGGCCAAGGCAGAGTGTTTACTGTCTGACCATATGATGTGCTGCCTTTTAGATGGGTTTTTAAGTTGGCAGCAGGAGTGCATACTCACAAATTTTATTAGAACAAAACAACAATAAGCAGCAGTAAAAGTGCATCAAAGAGATATTGTTTTTGCTGCTCTTGCAAAGGCTGAAACTCTTTTCATGTTATGAGGTTTTTTTAAACACAAAACCTCGCCAGAGTTAGATTTAACACTAACTGCTGTCACTTTCATTAATAACAGGAACAGCTCTTAGCTGAAATGACTTTTGAATAGTTCAGGTTTATGATTTAAAAAGTAATATGCCAGTGCTATAAAATTGGATCTGCATCATTATATCCAAAGAAACTGCATGCACCTGTGCTTTTATTGAATACCTCTCTGGATTTATTGTTTGTAAAGCACTTTGCTGCAATGTTTTTGTGAATACTAGAAAAATAAAGTTTATTACATAATTTAAAAGGCAGATACAGCTGAGCCCTCAGGAAAATGTGCTTCTCCCTGTTCTGGGCAATATGAGCAGAGGCCTTGAAACTACCTGTCCACATTGATCAGTCATGCGGCGGGCGGGTTTCTCAGAGATGGGACTTGCAGTTATTAGAGCGAGAGGCTGTTAGATGGAGAAGACTGTCGTCTGCTGCCTCCGACAGCTCAGGTAAGCCCAGAGGAAAACTGCCCTCCAGAGCACATCAGCGCTTGCCATCACTCCAATTTCAGGTGCCGGCGTGATGCATCGACTCTTACTGGTGGGGTCTCTTAAAAAAATTGCAGGCCGTTCAGGAGCACAGCTGTTAAATTAGGCCATCAAACTAAACTCTTGGTGCAGCTTTTTTTTGTTGGAGGCCTGTAAGTAAGCTCTTTACCACAGCATGATAAAATGTGTGTGATAGGATTGCTGACGGTTAAAAATGACTTTCCGCAGAGCAGATTTTATCAGGCTTCACAAGAAAAACCTGTCCTGTGCTAAAAAAATAAAATTATTACTTTGCTTCTCACATTTACAGCAACTTAGGGTAAGAGCTTTTCCTAAATGGCAAAGCTTTTAGCTGCAAAAGGTACAGCTTTGAGAAAATTGAGAAATAATACTATTTCTCAATTTTTCACGGTGCCATATCACCTTTTCACCAGACACCCATATTGGCTCCAAGACTGTAATCAGTTTATCCGTCTCTGGTGATTCCACACTCCACATCAATTACACACCAAAACGGCTCAAGGGCATTGAAGAGGTAGTTATAAAAAAAAGATAGTGCTGTTAGCATTCCGTACATCTTATGAAAACAATAGATTGTAATGAGTTTTGGAGAGTCCTCAATTTCACAGTTACCTTGTCAATTTGATTTGTGTGCCTGTTTGAAAGTGAAGCATTTAGATCGCTTTTGTGGGTTAATATTATCTGTGATATGTAATGCAATATTTCTTTGATATTACTTTTGGACTTCGATTATATTTCAGATGTCACAGGTCTTTAAATTAAACACAACAAGCACACAGATGCCTTGATATTAAGTTTCTACACGACTGATGTTTGATAACCTTTTCATGAGAACAATTCTGCAGTAAAAATTACTTTTCTTTGCTAAAACAGTAAAGTTTTTATCAGCCTTCTGATGTGAACTTCACTAAAGGAGCAGAATTACCTTAAGCAAAAATTATGATAACTAAATAAGAACATTTGGAGGATCTTTGCTGGACCTCTGCTAATTCCTTCCAGTCTAACCTAAATTTGCAAAACAGAACTGATTTGTTCTCCAAGGTAATTATATTTCTCGACCATTTTTCTCCCAGGGTTGACTGAAAACCTTATTTCGTCCAATTCCTGTGAAATATTGTGTTTCAGGGACAAATGGATTCAAGTTTAATTGTATAACACTTCAGCAGCAACGCAGTTCCAACTGCTTTACATGATAAAAACATCATGTCATCAATTTTGAAATAACCAATAAGCATTGCATAAAGTCAAATACCATCATCAAAATGATCAAGCAAATATTTACAAATTCTCATTTTAAGCAAAGATGTATTTCAAGGTTCTTAAGCAAATACACATCAATCACTATGAAGGTACTCACATTCGCTAGGAATGGATAGACCAATCAGAAGACAACATGAAGATTCATGATGACCATAAAACTGGTGACACTAACCACACAGTGGTGAGCTCTAGTAGTTAGAATCCAAATGCTGACTTGCATTTTTTATTTGTACTTTTTACTGTAGCATGAAATGATTAAACCACAGGTCTGGTTTCAACTGAATGGAAAATAACAAAGCCTTTGCTAAACTTTTTGACTTTGCAGTGAGGTAATTCAGCCTTTTGATTCAGGTGTGTTGGTGCAGGGATGCATCCAAAGGCTGGAGTTGCAGACTAAAGAATGACATACCTGCTTGAAAGGTTGTTCTTTGCCTAAGAAAATATATGGCAAGATTATGTTTCCTGAAGCTTTATGCCACAGTTCCTTTCTGAAAGAAAATTAATATTCTTGATAATTTCAAAGAAATAACTAAGTCTCTGTAAAATCTTTAAATGAGATATTTTTGTAAACATGAATATATTCAACTGTAAATGATTTTTGCAGTAGCTGCTGATGAAACACCTTTATGTTGTTTTACCTTTGTGCAGAACCTTGTTTGCAGAACAGTACACTTAGAATGCAATGTTTGCATTCGTCTTTGTTCTCATTGAGTGGATAATGGGCCTGTGCACTTTCCTCCACCTTTTTACTTTTTATGTCTATACCTTTTCTAGGTATTCGAAAAATTTCTTAATGGCTTTATAGAAAGCGGCATTCAGCAGTGCCTCCATGCACACGCTTGCGAGTTGTCAGTATTTCTGTAAGCCCCTTTTTGTACTACCCATCCGTCTCCAGAAATCCCCTCCTGTCCTATAGACCCACACAGCAGGTAATTTCTCCCGGGCTGCCAGTACCAATGTCTTTCATACCGACATCCCATCAAACAACATTAGTAAGCTGCGCAGGGTGTGTTCGCCCATTTGTCAGCTCCTTCCTCTGTGGTCCTGCTTCATGAAGAGGCGGGTACCAGCTTGGGAACCCATTTAATCAACTGGAGAGATGACAGTAAATTGGCGCCTGCTTCACTCAGATCTCTCTGGTCTCCTCGCAGGGGTCTGTTAGTGCCCTACCTACTCTGAAGTCTCTTAAATCTGAGGGCCCAAAGACCTCCAGCAGGTTGCAGTCAAACACTGTGCCTTCTGATTGGCAGCACCGTTGTATCACATCTCATTGAACAAAGGTCACACAATAGATTCTAACAGAGCTGTCTTGCAGGGGATTGTGGGAGAAATGTTATGAGCCTCTATATCAAATTCAGATAAAGCAAGTTCAAATTTGTTTACAGCTCCAAATGTTGCTCTGTTTGTGCCAAGTTTGTGTATGCCAACTATTAGTCTGACATGCTTTACCACAAAAAGCTTTTCCACATACCAAATTTGTGATTTGATGCTACTTTCACTTGTGCTGGTTTGAGATTTTGTCTTGCCGGCTCCCTGCAGTCTGGCTTTACATATTTCCCAGCACAGAGTAAAGCAACTTTCTGAAAGAGACATCTGTGTGTGTTAGATTTCAGCAGCAGCAATTCTTAAAATATTCACAGTCGTATTGGGTAAACCAAGTGCAGCATGGTTGCCAATGAAGTGTTTATGGAATTTGTTTTCTGCAGCAGCTGCTCCTCTGAACTCGGAGCACTGAACAACATCACTGTTGGCCTCCGTTTCTGGAGCTACTGTGAATTGTGGATTTTTTTCCAAATGCTCATTCAGATAAAATTCTGCCAATTCATTTTTAATGAGTTCTATTGATTTCAAATGGAGTTATTTGGAGAAAGAAAATAAACTTATGTTTGTACTTTAAGTTGAATAAGCTGTTTTATGAGAAAAATTAATTCATTCTTTTTCTGATGACTCAGTATAAAGACTTAGAATACATATTTTTTATTATCAACTGTAGTACTACTGATCTGACTCTTGTACATGACAAGTTTTTGTTATACTTGGTGTTGTTGAAGGGCATAAACACTGGATTTTTACAAATTTTATCTTAGTCATTTCTTTCTGCCTTATTTAAAAAGTAATTTATCATATATTTCTAGTAGAGAAATAAAAGCTTGACAAAATGGCCATGAAATGGCAATGATTATATCATAGAATCTCTTTTGATTTTGTTTAGAGCGTATATAGACAGTCTCTGTTTTGTAGTTGAGGAGCCAAATTTGAACATTCTAAATCATAAACAGCTACAGACTTTTCCTGTTTCTCCTGTAAATGTCCTTGCACTAGTGATGTAACAAACTCTCCAGAGGGAGTTTTCGTGTCAAAGAAAGCAGTGGCATGAAAGAGCACCTTGTCTGAGTCAACATCTCTCAGCTTTTCACTTTCATGAATGTATATGCTATATCCTCTGCCAGATGAACTAACAATCCACTGGCTGTTTCCGACTGGGTTTTTTATTTACCCTCACCTTGTAGAGGACCAGTTAATTCAAAGGAATCATACAGAGCTTATTGGTCACTACTAATCCTTCATCTTGCTGCTTCACCACCAAAGTATGACAGAGCACCTGGTCAGTTTGAGTTTAAGGTGGATTTATTTTCTCTGGCAGAAAAACAAAGAGTACACACAGGTAAAAATGTTCAGCTAAAACTGTTTGACTTGATCAATGAGACTTGACAGAATATTTGAAAACTGAATGATTTTTGAGGTTTAGTAGATACACTGACTTTCACCCTCTGTATTTTTTTTTACCTGTTGTGCCTTTATAGATGAAGATTGATGGCTGCACATTACATGGTTGGGTGTCTTTAGCAACTGAACTGATCATGTTTGATTGCATATTCTTATATGTATCTACCATTATCACCTTACTGAGAAATGGATTGAATATACACAGTACCTTTCCAGTCATAATGACCTCACACAACACTCATTTAATTGGTAGGTGATTTGGGGTCAAGGGCCTCTCCAGGGGCTGACATGTAACAGAAAGAAGTTGGAATTAAACCTGCAGCCTTCTAATTACAAGACGGCTACTCTAACACTGAGCAACAACATAAAAACAAACAAATACAGAATATTTTTTTGTCACAAAAATATCGACTGAATTACAATAGACTTTGGTTAAAAAGACATTCTGCTTTTTACATGACAAACTTCAGGTTATCCAGACATTATGTAATGGTGCTTTATTCAGGAGTGAAAGATTTATTAGAGACAAGAAGAATAGAGTTTAAATGCGTTCAAGTTCTCTAAGGGCCTCTTGAATTTATGTATTTAGTTTACATGGCTGTGCAGTTAAAATAAATGCACAATAAGTGAATTCTTCTGCCATATTAACTTTCAGTATCTGGCATTTCTTCACCGATACTGTGTGTTTTTGACTGTGCAATGCAGTTTAAAGGGCAAAACGATAACATTAGACCAAATCCCTGTGCAGGTATGATGGTAATTAGAGGTTGTTAACGAGAATATGTGAATAAGAGTGACTGTTTTGGGAATTCAGAGATTATAAAGTACAGTATATTGGAGTAAAGACAACAGAGAAGATATGCTAGGGATTGCAATAATCAATAAGCCAATTTGTGAATTAGTTTTTGCATATTTCTAACAAAATGGTACTAACAGTCATAATCGTGTTATCAGTATTGTAACATACCTACATGGGACATTTACCTGACCAGCACCTTTATAACCTGCAGGTCACTGGGTCTTGATGATTAGAGTTGGACAATCTTATTTTAGATACAACCAATAGACAGCCAACTTTAACTGAGAAACACTGAGCTCAGATTTAAATTAACAACAAAAGTCCAGGCAGTTGTTATTCTTTCCAGGTGCTTGAATGGTGGATTTCTGCAGCCTGACTGTTTATCAGTCCCCAACCTGCCTAAATTCTTGTTTTCTCAGCTCTGTTTTTATTCTACATGCTCATTGTATTTCCACTGATTGTCTCATTAAGTTTACCTACGTATGTTTTATTATGCACACCTGTTAGTGATTACTCCAGGTATACATTAAAGATTAACTCAGAGACAGAGTGTAGTTTGTTCAGCGTCTATGGTTTTATTAGCACTGTTTTGACACTGTCTGTTAAATGGCTACACCTTGGTTCACTGAGCCACTTGAAACCTTTGAACTTACCTTACAGTGAAAATCAAGAATTTTTTTAAATGCTTCCTCTCCACTGTTTAATGGGTTTGTCTTCTGGCCTCCCAGCAGCTGTCAGACAGTATGTGGCTGATTGGACTTTGTTTGTTCTCATCCGTTTTGTTCTGTTGTGTGAGGAAACCTCTGAGACCAACATAAGGAAGAGCGATGTTATTACATCTGCTATACATGACCCTGTATATGGGTTATGAAAATCAAAATATGATTTTTATAACCCAACTTCCCCTAAAAGTGAGTTATTAGCGAGGTCAAAATCAGGACTGTTTCAATCATCAAAGGAAAACACTGCTTGCTTTATTCTGGCATGATGAAATCTTTTCTCCACACCATCTCCTAAATTTATTTTCTCACTAATTTTCTCACTGCATCAGCAACAGTTCTAATTTATATCAAAAAATGTCTTTCCCCCCCCTACATTTTATATTTCTAAGTCAGACCAAGACTTTGACCAGTTTCAGATTTGTGCTCCTGCCTGAAGACATGAGTGGAGCAAAAATTTATTTTATTGCAGCATTTGTCAGCAGATCTGAGCAGTGTGCCATCGGTAGGTGGAGTTTGGACTCCATTTTCTGCAGTCTACAAGCCGACCGTGTTTTGTCCCTGTTGGTCATTGGATTCAGCTGCGACCTTGTTGCTATTATTTCTTTTACCAAGTACATGACTTTTATCAGTAATAAAACCAAAATAATTTCCACCCTGTCTGCTTCTGTGTTCCAGTGTAGATCCTGTTAGAGTACAAAACGGATGAACAGCCTCTTCCAGTTTAATGGTTGTTTGCAATAAAATGCTTTCTCAGATTTTTTATTTTATTTGTCTCACTCCCATTTCTTGTTTTTGCATTTTAAAGCTCTACTTAGAATCTTCTTAAGATCCAAAGAAAATTCTTTCCATATGTCAACTAACCTTAAAATTTTGATCAGGAGTGCATTACTGTCAAAACTGGTAAAATTGCAGGTTTATACATGTCTCAACTCTACTTCACATTTTAAATATTAAAGCACATAGAAGAGTGAACAACAAGAATAGACAAGAAAGCATACTATAGACTCTGTAAAGTATTACACATTCAGAGAAATTATTTATCCAGGTGTGCATCCAGTGTAAACACTTGAAAAACTAACCACACTGTTGTGGTCTCTTGCTGTAATGCCACAAAACAATAAAAAAAAATAAAAAAAAGCCACAGGCTCAGACATTATTGACGCAACAGACCAAAAACTAATCTAATATACTTTATATAAGAAAGCAGTGAGGAATAAAGCAATGTTTTATTTGATGAGATTCAAAGATCCTGTCTCTAAGCAGACCATTGAACAACATTAACCGTGCTGGAAACTGAGCTTTAATGGTGGACTTGAGACAGACGGTTTGATGCAGCTCAGATTGAGACAAACAGTGGTGTTGGGTTTTATAGGCGATATCTCCCTGCAGCAAATGGTGCTGGTCTCAATAACTGCCCCGTACATTATTTACACCCAGGTTTTTTTAGGGCAGTCTTGACATATGTGCCCATGATGGATGGCTGTGCTTTCTTATAACTTTTTCTTTTTTGTTAACCAAAGTGGGCCATAGTCAGTGCCCTGGAAAATTCTGTTTTTTACTCAGGTTGAATTTTTGAGCCGAAAGGACAGCTGAAATCTTATGTCTGTTTGTAAATCTAAGATCAAATTTGAATGTAATTCTGTTGAGACTGAATCGTGTTGCTGATCTAATTCATTTCTGAAAATGATTTGGACCCATTTGTCTTTAGTGCTTCAATATTGAACAATTTTTATTTAGTTAAGAATATAATTTCAGTATGTTTACAGCAGCTTACAAAACTCTTAATCCAACCTTTTAGAAAAAAAAATGAAAATGTCAACTTAATATGCAACACTCATGTTTTTAATAATCAGATCAACTCGTCCACATAACACAGCCAGGAATTACATTATCCAAATGTCTGCACATTTATTTATGGTGCTCCGCTCATCCTCCATAGATCTCTGTTGTTGGTTTGGCAAAGATAGAACTTGGAGAATCTGTGGCAAGGTGTGAGAAATGATTTCTAACAACTCCCAGGCTTCTGACAAAATCTCAAATGGTGCTACATTTACTAAATTCAATGGTGTTAGATATGATATGTTTGCTGTTTTTCTCCCGTTATTGGTAACTGCCCCTTCACTGTGGCACCATGCACATAAAATGGTGCTATTTTTTTAAATCCTTTCTTGTGACTGATATCTTGTGATTATTTGTAGCCACTCTGCTAATGATGTCTTTAGCTAAAGAAAGCAAATTCCTAAATTGCAGGAAAATCGACCAGAACAGCAGGGCTTTGTTTCTAATTGGAGGTTTGGATTTTTGGAGACTGAATCCTGAAACCAAGTGAAAGAGCTTGAATAAAACATTATTTCAGGGGTCTTTACAATCAGGTTACATTAGATTCATATGGCTATACCGATTTTTTTTAAAGGGGTGTGTATACTTTTGACACCGTGTGGTTCTAAGTGTGTGTGTGTTGGTATGAATGAAAACGGCAAACTTATACCATTAAACACATATAAAGCAAATTATTGACAAATAAAAAAAAATTAGATCCGAGAAGCATGCTGCTCACCTTAAGAGGAGATATATGACACTTATTATGCAGACAGAGCGTATTACTGGCTCTCTGCTGCTGTCATGACTGACATCCATACAGTAAAAGGAAAGAGTGGAATTCTGAAAAGCTCACCTCAATAATACATATTTATATTAGTTATCGTAGAAATGCTATTGAAATAGATCTGACCTTCCCTCAGCTTGGGAACAAAAATGAATTATATATAACCCACACAGACTTCAGACTTCGCAAATAAGGGGGAATAATACATACTATGAAGCGCTGAAGATGCACTTTTCAAGCTGTTAAGCCAGGGGGACATTCTCATTGGTGAAATGTCAAAGCCAGGAATCCACAGGAGATGCATTCCTGGATTTGTAAAGGGGTTTTCTTTGAAGCAGATGCTGGTGAATATTAATGTCCAGTGGTACTGTGGATGTCTGGCTTTGTGAGGCTCAAAATGTTCACGACAGCATGCAGGGACACTGCACAGGTTGGATGCTTCAAATCAGAGGAAACAACATGTTTTATATCTAAATCCAAACCTACATTTGCTCTCAAAATGTAGCTTAACTAGTTTAAAATGGATCCAAACAATGTTTAATGCTTCTGAAACCTTATGAGAAAACTCATGCAGTGAAAACTAAAATTTAAAAGCTGTTGGTGGTTTAAACCTTATTAGACGTGACCCTGTCGGTAATGCCTTTCTATTGGCTCTGTTGGATTAAACAATTTTATTTCACTAAACATTTACTTTTTTTTATAGAGACATAAACTTTATTTTCTATGTGTACTAATGTTACAGGCATTGCATTCATTTAGACATTTGTCTCAGTAACTCTGCTTCAAACCAATTAATTTTCTGGGATCTTGACCTTTAAAAGGGCCAGATTCTCAAGTTTACAACAAGGGCATATGGCAATATGCCAATTTATACCAAAATCTGTTGAATTATATCAACATTAAACATGTGATGTTACAGATAAGTGCATTATGCTACAGTCTAGCAGCCAAAATAAATACCTGCTGTCTGAGAGACCTATCGTGCTTCAGTGCTCTGTGCATTACTCTTCTCAGAAAGAGGTCTTGAATGTTTTCCTTTGCGTGTTGCTCAGTGTGTGTCCCCTTTCATTACAATCCCTTTCTCTGTTTTTTTTCTTCATACTCACATGACTATATTTGTCTTCATTTTTCTGTTCTTGTTTTTTTACCATCTTGATATCCATCTATTGTTGTTTCTTTCAAAACTCCAAGTGTTAATGCATTTCATTCTGATTTTGTTTGCTAGACCAACACAAGGCACCTCACAACTGTGAGGTGGAAGGAAAATGCTTTCCAAATCTACTGCTTTATTCTGACACACCTAAAGAAAATCCAGTGTGTTCAATTAGTAACCGAAGTACTAATTATTTCAATTCAGTTTGGTTTATTTGCATATCTCAATTTACATCATATGTTATCTCAAGACCAAGAAAAATGTCTCCAATTCTTATCCAGGCAGAAATACACTACAGGTCAAATGTTAAGAACCAAATGCATGATTTTGCTAACAATGTCTTTCTTAAAAACTACAATTTTGGGATGTATTTTCTGAATTATCAACATTTATATTATTTTGCTCAGTTTAACTTCAAATATTTGACCAGACCATTGTTGAATAAATGTGAAAAGAAAAAAAGGATTTAGATTCAGGGTTGAGAAAAATTGTGAGATTTACAGCTAATGCACTCACAAATGGTAGCCAGAATAATTTAGCATGATTCATTATTATATATATAATAACTACAGCAATTATGTTGAACTCAAGAGCAGCAGGCTTACTTTCCTTAAAGACATAATAGAGCCCCAAAACAAACTAACAGAATATGTGAGCAGAGCAGATATACTCTATTACACACAGTGATATGCTACTAATTCATTTATTCATCTATTGAAATTTATGTGAAAAAAAGCTCCAGGAAGGTTTATTACTTTGTAAAAAAAATACATAGATTTCAGTACTTTCCTGGATGTATTGCTTACAGCATCTCCATCTTCACATGCACTCTGAGCAGCATGGTGAAAGTGCAGACTCATTGGTGGACAGCAAAATGTAGCTCCCACTCTTCTCTGAGTTCAATCCCATGTTTTATGTTCTCTTTTTATCTATTTTGAAGAAAGTCACAAAGTCACAGTGCTGCAAGGATGAAGTCATGACCCCATTTTATTTTCAATCACTCTTTTGATGCAGTATTTTTCACTGATGGTGATAGCTCAGCTGCAGCACTTTCAAATCAGAGCACATATTTTAGAATCAGGCATGAATCTTTCAGGCTTATTTACCTACTCAGATAAATAAGCCTGAAATCTTATTTATTTGAATTTTTCAGGCTCATTTATCTACTCAGAGTTTTATACAATAAATATACAAGTATAAAACACATCACTAAGAAAGCCAAAAGCCAGAAGCTAATACCAAATATAAAAGACAAAATAAGTAACAGGTATGTGATCATACGGAAAAGCATTTGATTTCCTGGTAATCAATACCGCCACAAAAATATAATACTTCAGTTTTGAAGATCAGAACAAAACAGTGTGTTTGGTAAAACAAAAAAAAAAAACAAAAAAAAAAAACAAAAGAAACAAAAACAAAACAAAACAAACATAATTCTTCTAAATCTTTGTTCAGAAAAGCTAAAATGAAAATAATAGTCAACCAATTTTCTATCAGGATTTTAGGTATTAAAGCCTGCAGCAAAAGAAATAAAAAGAGCCTGAATATGTTAAATGATTTAGTGGTAAAACCCTTAGGTGAATCAGACACATTGTCTTTTTAATGAAATGCAGATCTGGCTGCTGAATGCTCTTGAGTTTTAAAAACAGACAAAAAATGAATAGATCTGGCTGCTTTCCTGGTTCTTTGGCGGTTGACTGGAATATTTTAGCACTCAAGACTTTATTAAATAATTGGGTGAAAAATTGAAGTAACTGCATACTTAACTGGATAATGTATCTGTTCATCTGAACATTTTTTCTTGAACATCAATATGATTTAAACGCAGACGAGTGCCTCATGCTGAGCTGGAACAAGCAGAAGTTCTTCAACTCATGATTTCTTTATAGGAACATGCCAGTATCATTGACATTTACTGAATTTAATTTCCACTCAGACATCTTGAACTGTTCAATCTGTAGACGCCGTTACAGATTCTCATTTGACATTTTTAACTCGTGTTTGTGCATGAAGACTTAAAATGATCCAACCACTTTTTGTTCTAATAATACCGACTGTGTCCACAAATTAAGCCTTTTCCAAAATCAGACTTGCCTCTAACCCAAATCTATTTGCAGTATTCACAATGATCAATTCTCTTTTGTTTGATGCATCCCAAACTTCTGTGATTTTACATCTCTTCTCAGATTGTCTTGTGTTTGTTTCTGTCTCCCTTCCTTTCACTTAACGTAATCAAAAGCATATTGTGGAGCCTCAATGACGGTTCTTAGGGACATGACTGCTGAATAGTCTGCACTTATTTAAAATAGGGAACCAAAAATTTTGCCCCGGTGCTTTTGTAATCAAATCATATGAATCTTTCAAAAATTACTTAAATGTGCTTTATGTATGAACTGACTTTTTCCATGTCAACAGTGACTCTTATTCCAGCCATATCACTAAAACCTGCACCGTTCACCACCTGTTTCAAAGAGCCAGCTGTTGGTTTATCTCTGTTCCTTCCTTTTGTTGAATATTGACCACTGCAGACTGGGAACACCAAAAGAAAAGTCGTTTTTAAGAGATCTGTCTGAATAGATGTGTTACATTCTGGTTGCCCATCTACTTCAACACAAACAAAATATTTACTTGCTTCCAAATTTATTTTATTAATTGAATAATCAACAGATAATGGGCATTATTCATTTCTCCTGTCAGGGGTCATAATTTTATGCCTCATCTCATCCATGTATTTCCACAGAGGAAATCCTCCCCTTTTGCAAAAGAGCTGAAGAGAGTTTCTCTTGCTGATGGTTTCTAATGAAATGCACCTTCTGAAAACGGTGGATCTGTTGTATGATATTTTCATGACATTTTTAGTGAATGTCTGTTTCAAAGTTCAGTGCAGGAAAGTTAGTAGTAGAGTCTATAACCACCAGCAGGCCACTTCAATGGCTGGTTACCATGGAGACTGAATGCAGGTCAGAAAAGAGATATTGCTGAAAAAGTAGTTACACTGAGTTCTAAGGGTGCGTTCACACTGCAGCCTGAAGTGACTCAATTCCGATTTTTTTGACGTAATGCGACCTGTATCCGATCTTTTCATGGCAGTGTGAACAGCACAGGTCGGATTCTTTTTCGAATGTGACCCATATTCGATATGTATCCGATTCAAATGCGACCAGGTCGCATTCATCCGAACTGAACGTCACTGATTCTCAACAAATCTCACTATTCTGCGTCCTGATACGCGCAAGCGGGAAGAAAAACAACAACCATGACGGAATATATGAGGATTAAGTTGTTAATATGCTGCTCCGGCCGGACAACAACTTCAAATATGTAAGCTAAGCTCCACCGTTAGCCTCCATGTTTACTTCCGCAAACACTGAGCACTTCTTTTTATGGCGGTTGGCAGAACACTGAGAATGCTGACGCTATGGCGCCCTCTACTGCGCATGGGGACACTTTCAGGTCGTTTGCCCGTTTACACTGCAGAACGCATACAAGTCGCATTTACTGGCAGTGTGAACGGGCCCGGCAAAAAAATCGGAATTGCCAAAGAATTGAGTCACTTCAGGCTGCAGTGTGAACGCAGCCTAAGTGTAACTAGAACTCAGTGGCTGAACTTTCAAAATATCAGAGGTGCTGCTCTCTTCCAAAGAGCTGTTTCATACCCTGAATCTAAAATATAATACTTCATCAAGTTCCTTATAAGAAACACACATTTTCTTCATTTGTCAACAGTTTTAACATTTTTTCCACAGCATATCTATATCACGCTTTAGGTTTGTGCAGCTTTTTTCATTTTTCTTTCCAACTATCCAACCAGTCCTTACATGTTGTCCCTTCTTGCAAAATGAACACACTTTTTAAAGCCAGATATAAATGCTATACTCTTAATAAAAAAAAGAAGAATTCAAAAAAGTTCAGAAACATTGAAAGGTGTTTGAAAGTCAAAACCTGGCAGATACTGTACGCAGCACCATGGGGGTATTTTTCCTCTTGAATTTTGAAGTAGGACCCAGAGAGTGTCTAATCATGAGCAGAGCACTGCTGCGGAGAAAGAAATAATGATGAAGACGAGGCTCCACAGACATGAAGAGTGCTGCATGCCTGGATTAATGGTAGGAGAAGAGATGAAGGAGAAGGGCTGGGATTAGAATATCAGTGATTTCTTTTTGATTGCTGGAATTACTGAAGAACAGTGTTTGATATAATTGTCAGCATATGCAGAAGGAGCTCTTGAAATAGCTCTGGTTCTGGGTTCTTCTTTGTCTTCCATCAGATACGAGTGTCTAAAAAAAGTCATTTCTTCCAAGATTTAGAACCTCATGCCTGTCTCCGTCTTAAACATCTCCTGCTGCTGTGGACAATAGTGCTACCATTAGAAGCTGCTCTGGAAAAATACTTCCATATGTCGTGTCTGCATGCTTTCCTTTCAAGATTTATGAATGAATGAACTTCAGTTGCTCAGGAAAAGAAAAAAAACTGTTGACATGCCTATGTTTGAAAAAGCATTTGCTTTTACAGGCTTATTTGGACTGCGTTATAGCAAAAGTGTTTTCTATTATTAGTTGCGTTGTTGGAAAAGTGTGACTGATTCTCTTCCTTTTCCACAATTACAAAAAATGTGGCCTTAATTGTTTACAGCAGTGAATGTAAAAACATGTGCACAAGGAAGGTTCTTCTTAAACCAGTTCTATAAAAAGTCTTGTGGGTTAGCTGTTTTTGTACCCTTTTTTAGAATTTACAATAATCACATCTTTTACTTTAATGTTTGCAGTGGGCCACATTTTACAAGGAGGTGTTCAGCTGTTGTAATCAGGTTTTTGTTAAATGAACTCCTAATGCATTTCAGCCTTTTTGTTACTGGCAGATGTGTCAAGCAAGCAGCAGCCAGTTGGTCTGGTAGGTTTGGGGATTTAGTGGGATAAAGACTTTCGTGTGGATGAGGCAAAATGTGGATGTCAGAAAATACAGAAACTATATGGTAAAATTTGCCATTAATGTTGGTCATTTCTTTGAATAACATGAAAATATAAATTATACTGTGCACCCCGGGTATTCACAGGGGTTAGGGAGCACAGTCGCTCACAAATATTTAAATTGCCTGAAAACTTGATAAAAAATATTTAGACTGCCTATTTTAATAATTGAAATACTAAATATACCATCTTAGCCCTACCAGAGAAGCTAACATCCGGAGTCTTCTTTATCTCCATTCTGGGAGGAACGGCCAATCAGCACAAAGGGCCATATATGCAACCATCTTCTGTATTGGACAACATGACCTTACCTGCACTGAAAGCCTGGATCTATACATTTCTACATTCTAAACAATAAAAGAGAATACTCAAATTGAGAAATTATTATGCGTACCACTTTTAAATGAGATACAAGAACATTTAAAAACATTTACCAGATCCTATGGCTAAATGCCTCACTAGACTTATTTTAGTTGACTTTCCATTGGAAACGGTACAAACAAATGCTCCATTCTCTTACAATGAGAATTCAAATTAAAATTCCTTTTTATCTCATGTTTTGTTCCAGTGAATCTAAAGCTACAAATTCTTTGTGTTTCACCATAACACAGTATCTTCTGCTTTGCTCTCCTTGGCTAACAGGAATGTTTCCTCTGATTGGTCAATGGAGACTGGAGTCCTTTGGTTGAGCTGGAAGACAGGTTCTACCTTCTGCTCCACAGCTGGGCAAGATTTAATACAACTGGCTTTTATTAGCAACTTCAATGTAAAACATCTGTTTTTGCTTGTAAAACATTAACAACAGCAAAAAACACAACTGCTGTAAATGTTCAACAACTGAATCTTCAAAAGAAACAAAGAAGGCATAATTTTAGTCACCTGTCTAGCATTACGATATCCATTTTTATCCATATATGCATCCTGCAAAACAATTCATCAGCATCTCTCACTCTTTGCTTTGCAGAGTTACTCAGACCCTCATCGGGGCAGTCTAAACAGCAAACTTTGCAGATAGCAATGGCCTCAGTCACTTCAGGTAGACTCTAATTTGCCCAAACTGACATTTCCCATCATGCCCACACAGTCCACATCAGTATTCACAACCTGAGTGGAGGAGGCCACTGGGGAGAGGAGGAAAGTGAGAGTGAAAAAGATACAACACAGTGCAGGGATACAGTGGGGCATTGAGCCTAGCTGGATCATTTCACTCCCCATCTGTGCTTTCTTACTGCAGTCCCTGCTGATATCTCTTTGCTTAGGGTTTCACCTCAGAAAAATATCAAACTGAGACTACTCATTGTGTTACCAAAAGAAAAAAAAAGAAGTCAAGGCTTCAAAACAACAAGACAAAACAAAAAAAAACAGGAAGCCTCATAAAGGCAAATACAAACAGATTGCGATAAAGAGAGAAATGTGGTTGGCTTTGGGGCTGCACCACAGTACAAGGTCTCAGGAAGTGATTAACCCTTGTCAAAAGCAAGTGGATGAAAACTACAAGCATATCTGTCTAACAGCATGTTTTTGAGTGTGTGCGTGTGTGTGTCCATGCATCTGGAGGAAAGCTGGTGGGAGTCGGGTGTGGGCAGCCAATCTCAAAAGCTCTTCTCCTGAGGCTCTCCCTAAAAGTGGGGTCATCACCTCCTGATCTTGAAATTGAATTCCGATGATTCTGGTTTCCTCTGTGCAAATCCTCCTTCCTCAGGGCTTCCCACCATGCTGTGTTCCACAACACCTCTATTACTGCGCCTCCATCATAAAAATGCTAACATTTCTATTGAATTTTGGCATACTATAGAATGTGTTCAAATGTAGTACATTTTAAAGCAGTTGATGCCTCCTGTCGCAGAGTCTGAAACATATGAAAATTCTCTTTCATAGTTTAGTCATTCTTTGGACTCTGTAATCCTCACCAGATGAAAGAGCTAATCCAGCAGCCAATCAAATTACTTATCTGCAAGATGATGTTTCTGGTGAAATTGTTTTGTTTTTGAACAAAAGTCCCAGCAGCAATTTGAATTATGATCAAATAACATTCTAATTTAAGCAGGAATTTTGGCTTCATGGAGAATCTCAAGGCGCTCTGCAGACAAAGCAGCACATTTGGTTGCCGTCTTCTGCATTAACGAAGGGTGGTGCAGATGTTTGTTGGGTAAATCTGCCAGATGAGGGAACACAGCCAGCGAGGCGGGTGAAAAAATGTGAACAGCAGTTAGGTGCACGCCACAGCCCCAGGACCGCATGCCAGAGTGAACACAACAAAGCAGATGCAGCAGACGGGTTCACTCCAAGCAGCCCTCCTAGGCATACTTTGACCTACACCAAAAAAACCTCAATAGGCAAATAAAGAAAAAAGACCATTGCACAATAATAACCCCAACCTGTATGAGGCTGATCTATATTTCCAGGGCTTATAATGTTACCTGGAATTTTTGGGTAAAAACATAATTTTACATGATTTTGGAAGCTTTTCACAATAATGACAAACAACTACACTGACTATCTGCTTACTCTGTGCATATTTAATTTGATTTTCTGTTATTTACAAATGATAAGCATAACCAAGTAAACGGCAAAATCAAATCAGAGTTAGAAGTAGAGACTCAGAGAAATCATCTGGTTACTATTCACCTCATTAGTTCTAACCAGTGAGAGTGGAAACTCAGAAATCCCACCTTTTTCTGATCAGTGAATGCATTGTGTCTAAGCATTAACAGGTCATGCCAATGCCAACGTTCTATATATGGTGTGTTCAGTACTGAAAAAGCCTGGAAAGGTTGGTGACACTGTTTTTGTTATAAAGTTATGTTGAGGTTGCCAACCCGTTCCAAACCCTTTTTATTAAAGTTTTCAGGAACTAGACATGTTTTATACATAACATTTATAATAATGAGTTGGACTCAAGTATGAGTTGGACTCAAGTATGACTTGAGTTGGACTTCTCCAAAGAAAGGAGATCAGATGACCCACATAAAGCACCATTTCTAAAATTTGGGTTTTTAATCACACGGAACATTAAGTTTGTGTGTAATCTTTTATGCAGCAGCTTGAAATCAAAACAGAAATGTTCTTGAATTACATTTTTGTCATTTAGTGAACAGGATCAGTAACAATGAGCTGGAAGACTAAACCATTACAATCAAAAGGGGGAGCTTAAAGAGTCGGAGCATATCTGTGAATCTTTTACTGCATTTCATGATGTGGTTTTACAGACCACCTATAGCTCAGACGTTTTCAGTTTGAACTTCAACGCTGTGTGTGTTATCTATTTGATTCTGCATTCCTTTTGCCACTCGATGGTCCCTTGTGGATTTATTCAAGCCACTTCAGAGAGAACAGTAGCGGTGAGATTTGATGCAAGCCATTGTTTAAAAGGCAGGCCATAGACTTAATAGATTTTTACTTCACCTTTGACATTTAACATGTCAATGCAATGCTGAGCAACTCTCCTCTCTCTGCAGCTCCTCTCCTTATTACCTTCTTTGGCAGAAGATTGTGCGCCAAAGCTTTCTCTTATTCAACCTCATAATCTTTTCCCCTTTCACTCCCTCCAGCATTCCCTGCTGCTTTCACTTACCAGCAACAACCATTTCAGTCTGCAAAGCACTGCACCCAAAGTCAAGTACAAAGCAGAAGTTCTGCACACATACTCGGACCACTACGGTTCTGTCTGCAAATCAGAAGAGTTTCACTTTTCCCCTCCTGCATGGTCAGTATTCTAGGGCCTATAAGGATCAGACCCATTCTATTGCAACCTGCTTAAATATGCTCACTGTCAGCACTTTCTCCAGCAGCCTGGCACTCTGTTTATTTTTGCCGGACACAGGGTTGAATAGACTTTAATAAATACTCTGGCCTAGAGAGTCAGGGAGCCAGCTAAGCTTGTCACAACTTGTAACCTAGCTGGTGCACCAGTTCAGACCTGCTATTGGATGTTCACTTAACGGATGAGTGAGTGTAAAACACTCTCACCCAAGCTCTTTCGAAATTGCACCGGTCAGGAATCTGCAGGAGAATCTCTGCACACATCGACTGAGCTTCACACGAGCGAAAAGAGACACAAACGCCTGCAGAGTTAAGATTTTGGAAAACTGCATCGTATAGAAAAATGGAGAAAAACAATAACTTACTAAAACACTGGGACAGCAACTGAGGAGTTATTTGTTAAGGTGATGCAAAAGTATTAATATTTTGCTGAATCATTTTAAATCATGAGCATTAGGCAAGGGGAGCATTTCTGCTTCATACTGGATGGACACATCACTTCACGTCAAGCTTTGTTGCTTCGACTGACTTCCCTTCAGGTTTCAGGATTTAACTGGGAGTTACTGAAAATTCCTCAGTGGTTTCATCCGGTGTTAGTCTCCAGAGATTTGCATTAGTGTCCAGAAACACCTTTGATCATTCTAAAGACTTTGATTGGATGTGCGAACAAGGGGGCCACTTTCCCATCATGGATCCACTGGATTGAAGGAGAGGGGCTATTTATAATTTTGGGACTTGTTTTCAGGTCAGTGCAGGCTTTCAGTAGCAATCACACAAACACATTTCAGTGGCAGTGGTGCAGAGCAGAGGAAGGAGGCGGGCACCTGGGTACGGTTTCAAACTCAGTGAACCTATTACGACAGCACTCTCTGTTTTCAGTGGCTAGTTCCAGCTAACTGTGCTTGCATGAATAAAGAGTCCGAGCAAAAGGATAACACTGGAAGGAAAAGGGGGGAAAACCCACAGACTGTGCTGTATGAAAAGCCTGAATAACTGAGCGGGTACAGGTGAAATCTCCTACAAATAGGCCATTCAGACAAAAATGACCCTCATGGATTATATTTATGACTGCAGATTACATGTTGCACCCATGGATTTTCCAATTCAGAGCTTTGAAACTCATCCTTGGCAGCAATCATTAGGAGCAGAGCTTCTTTGCTGAGTCAGATCCATCAGGCTTCACTAACAGCTGGTCTGCGCTCCCCCTTCGTCCATGCGTCACCTTTCAGAAGCCATCAGAGCTCGTAAACATGGCCTCAGTGATGCCTGAAACAAGTTTCCATGGTACATTAATGTGTGCAGCAGTGACAGAGAGTCTCTAGTTGAACAGCTGCCACCCCTGCCTGCCTGGCAGCAGCATCACTTTGCCATTAATTTGTCGCACCTGACAGCCGACTCTGTTGGGCACCCTCTGTCTACACCTCTTTGCTGCTTTGTGCCTTGGAGGGACATCTTTTGCCCGAATGAGAATAAGCCTGAAATATGGTTAGGGAAGAGAATGGTATGGAACAGAGGCCCAAGGCTGTTACATTTTATGGGTATCTAGGCCAGGCCACATAATTTGGTGTAAAGTTAGAAATGTAGGACTGAAATTCATGTTCTTAACTGTGCTATGCCATGTTTGACACACCTGGGACTACATCCAAGTCCAAATCAGCCAAGCCACAACTTATTTGAGGTAACTGAAATCTTAAATCAAATTAAAGACAATCTCAAGTTTGTGTTTCACTACTGACATCCAAACATTCCCATTTGTGTCTCCATGTCTGTGGTAAATCTTAAATTAAAATCAAATTATGTGCATTTATCAAAATAGGACCAGTTTACAACAAAAGCGATCTCAGGCTACTTAACTAAAACACTGAAGTTAATTTAGGTAAAATTAAACACACTCAATAGAAGCATGAATAAAGCAGAAATGTTTCTATGTATGGAACTCAAAGGTTGACGTTTTAGTGGATGTCAGGAGGCTTTAATTAGAGAAATATGTCTGATGTATTTCTAAGGCACCTTAAACATTAGAATATTATATTATGTTAAACCACCTTTGTTGGTCATGGGTCTATATTTTTTTATTTAATTTAATAAAACTTCAGACTTGTACTAAATGTCATAGAAAAATATTGGTTACACCAAATGTTTGACAGGAAAACCAAGCAGACAAAACAATGGCCTACATGCTGAATTCACATTATAATACAGGTTTGCACAGCGGAAAACCAATAAGTGAAATTTTATATTACAAGTGTTATTATTTATTTTTTGGCTTCAGCCTTAGATCATAAACTGACAAATGATTTTTCTAGAACCACTGAGCCATCCCATCCTTGCATTGGCAAAAAAAATCACATACGTCATTAGGGAGCAATAGTAAAGGAAGTAGTCATGGGTTCATTAAAGACTTGTGGGATATGTCCCGTCGGAGAGTTTGATCAAATCTATAATGTAGGAGGTAAATAGTGATTAAAAAAAAAAAACATTAAAAATGCTTGTCTCTTTGGGAGAAGATCAAGAAAAAAGGTGACGTTTCAGGAAAATGTTTGTTGCCCGATACTTTTTTGTTTATTAAGAATAGATTAATGTAATTTGACCCTGAGGCATCAGGTACATTCAAACTAATCTGTCATTTTAGCAAAGACAGGGATGTACCATGCCATATACATTACCATTATCTGAGATGATATTAATCATCTTCGCAGCTCACTGACATTAAGACCCGTTTCAGGTCACTGCAAACAGACAGACGGTCAAAGGCGTGGAAATCTAAAAGTTGAAGATGTTACTGAGAGAAAATATGCTGCTGTCATTTTAACTCATTAGGGATCCACACTGTTATTGATGGTGCTGACATTCACCTCACTAATGGAACTTGTTGCAAGTTTGCCAAAGTTTAAAGCAGAATTTGCATCTCAGAGGGTTGAAAACTAAAAAATCGATGCAGATGTAGCCTCAAGCAAAGCACTCTCTCTCTGAAGTATGGTCCTGCTGTAACACTGTTCCCATCATTAACATGCAGGAAAACTGCAAGCACACATTACTGCACACATCAGCAGGCAAGCAAGCGCACACGGTGGCCTTGGCTTGCAAATGGGCAACGTTTAACAAAAAGCTCCAATAAATGAGGTGTGAAGGCTGGGCCTCTCACCTGTCAACATGTGACACTTAAAACCGTAATTTGTTTCCCTGAGGAGATGTGCTTTTAAACAGATTGAATTTCCCTCAAGACCCAAGTTTATCCAGCTATTATCTAGATAAAAACCGTTCCTTTTAAAGATATTTTAAGTCCAAGGCCATTGCTGAATATTGAAGCTTAAACAGGCAAAAGCAAATTTACTAAATCAAATGTCCACAAGGTCCTTAGACGACATGATTTGTCAGAGTGTAATAAAGCTGTAGCTGAAGATAACATTTCATAGCTGTCATCATTACATGGCTAATAATGCTTTTCTCTTTTACGCATATCCCCTCAAAAAAACATGATGTTCACAAACAGGCTCTCCTTTGTCACTGTTGAATGTCAACATCCCCGTTACCCTATCAGCTCCCTCTGCCTGAAACCTGAGACCACCAAACACCTGTTCTTTTGTGTGGGCTGGCATTTTACTGCAGGATTTCTCAGACACGCAGTGGACCCTCTCTTTTGGTTCATTTCACTTTCTACTCTCCTTGTACAGCTTGTCAGCCCTTTTTCTCTCACTCTCTTATGCTTTTTCGTTCTTTGTTTTTATCATTTCTCATTCACCTAGCCCATTTATCACAGCATCCCTGTCCTCTTCTTATTTCTTTCTAAACCATCATTGTTCCTTTTTTCTGTCTCTGCTGGCTTTCTTTGATTGTTTTCCTTTCTTAGCAATCAGACATTACTAAACTCTCAAGTCCTCCCTCACTTTGACTTTTGTCTCTGTCAGTGCATGAACTTTCTTCATGCTGCCTTGTTGCTTCAGTTTTCCTCATCTTTTTTATATTTTGGAAAAGTAACAATTTGTCATCTATTTTAAAGTCTTCATTGAAATGGCAAAACTAACAGTACTCAGTCAATGTCAAAAGTATAGCACTAACTGTAAGACTGAACAGTATGGGGCTTTTTGCATTGCTTAGCTTCCAGCAGACACTTGAAAAGAAATTCACAAAAGCCTTTTTGAAGTTCATGCTAAGGTTCTGCTTGGAATAAAGCTGAGAATTATTTTGTGCTAATCAATTTCTGAACCACAATTTGTTTTTCCAATCTGAAGTGAGAATCTACAATTTGATTCTATTGAGTTGATCATACATGTATATTGCTAAAAAAACCAAAACAAACAAAAAAAACTTTCTAAGCTTGCAGTGCTTTCTGTCCTCCCTCCATGTTGACCATTCTGCCTCTTGGTTAAACTGAATATTATTGGTGAACAGTGCTCTGAGTCATTAAAACAAGGAAAATACTGTTAATTTACCATTTACAAACATTCCAAAATGAGGTAAACACAATAATCGTTTGCTGTGCTGCAAAGGTTTGGCCCCAGAAGGGCCTGTGTAACACTAACAGTTTACATTTTTTCTAAACAGTTTTAGCATAAATGCACATGCAGATTTTGTGCATTTACTTGAAATTGCCTTACCCAATTGCACTGTAAGCGTGTTTGTAATGACTGTAGAGTACCATTTTGCTATGTAATTCTTTTGTTTCCCCTTTCTCTCTTTTAGTCAAATGAACTGCATCCATTAGGAAACCAAAAGAAGTAATCCGTCCAGGAAGTTTTGTTTAACAGATACAGCAGCAGGAAAGGTCAGAAGGAAAAAACTGTAAAATATTAATGAAGAACATCAAGTTCTGTCGGTGCAAAGGCATCACGGAGAAATACTGTTTAACTCTCAGTGCAGTGATAAAAAAATGAACTGCAGCTCTTTATTGGTTATAGTAACTCACAGCTCACTTTATTGTGGGAAATGACCAATAATGTATCTCTGTTTCTCTCACCTAATATAAACTATTTTCTCTAATTCAAACATCAACATTCATACCATCCTGTCTTTTTCTTTCCAGCTATATACCAATCCGTCTTTGCTGCCTTTTTTACAACAGATCATCCCAGTACTCTCATTCTCTTTTTTTCCGAACTAGCCTTCATTCTGCTTGTATGGAAGATGAGGTAAAAGAAAGGAAAAGAAACCCTCTAACCCTTCCCTCATCTCCTTTCTTTTTTTGAAAGCTAGCCTTTGTGAAGCTGCTGGGAGCAGCTCCAGTGTCTCCAACCGCAGCCAGGGCTCTTTTCATCGGGAAAGGTTTGAAATCTAACTGACCCTATTCATGGACTGCCAGGCCTCTGCCTGCACTCATGCTACATAATACGAGGCAATGCCGAGACTGGGGAATGCGAGTTATTCAGAACAGGGGGAGAAAACAGCATAAAAGCACAGAGGGGAAACTGGATCAGATCAGCAGAAAGCAATTAAAATGCAAACATTTTGATGGACCCTGAGCCTCCCTTTCCCTTTACAGGGTGTCCTCATCTGAAGGTCAGCATTTAGTTATTGTATATTCATGGATCTGTGAAGGTTTTGCTTTGACCTCACTTTCAATATGAGGTTTAAAATTGGCATTTATATTTCTTCTCAGTATGACTTATCTTGTTCATTAGTTATGCTGTGGTTGGTCTTTTTGTTCTGCACTTCCCAGTGAATCCCTGTCAGTTAAACAGTTTGTCTGCTGCTTTTTAGCTTTTCCCAGTGGGAATTTTTTCTTCTACTGACGAACAAAGAAGGCTTTTCTTGAGATGCCATTTTTCTTTACAGTCATGGAACAAAACAGAAGAACTTCCAATGACCTCTTAAAGTTTCTAACATCCTGTCAATTTCACAAACGCTCAAATCACAGGCTCTATTGTGTCTATTGAAAAAGAAACGAAAATAAAAATGATTGTGAAAAACTTAACAGTTTTGCATAAAACATGAAAAATCTCCCAGCTTAAAAAAACTGAGCTTTTTTTTTTCACGGTTTCGTTTGCTGTTGATATTATCAACATGTTGCATCATTAAATTGTAAAAATACTAACCAATTTATGTTTAAGCTCAATTTTAATCTTATGGGATCAATTGTTGGCAGTTTAACTGACAGATCCCAGTATGTGGGTGAGGTTTCTAGCTAGCTGCATTGGTTTGTAGTCACTCAACAATTCAGAATATATTCTGATTTTTATGAACGTTAAACTGTCAAACTGTCACTTTTTTCTTAGTATTTGTAAAGTAAAAAGAAAAAAAAAATATTTATATATATCAAATTAGACTGCCTAGCATGCATGTACTGAATAACTACTTTCTAAATGTTTCATTGTGATAACACATGAACAGCATGTACACATACAAGGTGAATTTATACAGTACTCCTTGGTACCAAGGACTGGTCACTGTTAACTTTTTGCAAAGTCATGAAAGTCAGAAAAGTCCATAAAGACCCTTCCATCTCTCCTGTAAGATTTTACAGAATGGATGGGTTCATTAAGATAAGAAATTGAATATTTCTCAGCATCAAGTGTAGAAGTTGAGCTGCATTCTATTTTAGTATTCAGTCTTTAATATCTTCTGGGTCTCTGCAACAGTGTAAACTGTGAAATAGGACCAAGGAGAATAGCTCTACTTGATTAACTGAGGATTTGACTAAATGAAAAAAAAAAATAAAAAAAATAATGAAACTGAAGCAGAAACTGAATATTTTCTCTTAATAATTTCTTAAAGATGCTGGGCCTACAGGGATATATTCAGACATTTAAAAGCCTATATTACCTCTGAGTATTACATTCCAGTGGCTTCGGTTTTGATTTCAGAAGAACGTTTTAGCTGTATTAATGTATTTTTCAGATAGAAAGTCAGCTCATTAACACAGTCACTTTCAGCTCTTTAGTAAAGTTTTCCACCTCAGCTGTGATTGTAGAGTTCAGGTTCCAGCAGACTTATTTTTATTCAGAGAAAACTACTCTGACAAATAATTTTAATATTCTACTCCGGTTAGGTGTGAAGCATTTCTAAATGTAATAAAATCTCCATCTAGCTGACAAAAGCTTTTCTAACCTGTTCCAAATATTTTAAAACTGATCAACTGTCATGAGGACATGGACACATTGAATAACATACAAGTGTATTTGGGAAACTGAAACATTCATTAAAATATTTTTGTTACATTTTGGAGAGCATTGTCATGGGCCTCAGAGTTTTCACAGTCATTTCTTTGTAATCATGGATATGTACCTCAGGTCTGGAATATTTGGAAATTATGTTTTATTTCACTCTTACTGCAATATTATCTTTGAACATATTTTTAAATAATGTAGATGCTCTTTATATATCATGGTGCTTAGACAACGTTCTTTAAGACGCTGTGTTCTTGCTGCCAGTGATGTTTTTTTATTAACATGCTGCCCTCATGACCCCAACATTGGTATTTACAACTCAGAGTTTACGACACACCGTCTTTGACCCTGTTGCTGAGCAGGTAAGATTCTTGCTGTTTGACTAGAGTGTTGACCAGTTTTAGGGACTGCCAGTGGGTGAGGGAGGGGTGTTTTGTGACCACGTCTTGTTTTATACACTCAGTTACTCCTTTTAAGAAATCAGCTTCCTGAAATTGCAGAGACTCTGGTGTGTAGTTTCCCCCCCTCCTCTGCAGAGTCTAGGACTGCAAATATACAATCTAGGGCTGTAATCAAGCAACCGGTTGAGGAGCAGCAATCCAGTCAGGGACTAGATTACCTGTTACAAGATGAACTGTCAACCTATTCTGAGAACGCTTTGGGCGAGGTTATCAAGGATGCCTCTCTGTTGTTGCAGTCACTTTCGGCCATGACTAGTCACCTAACTCCTTCAGCTGCAAAATCCCCACAGCGTAGTGCTATAACCAAAGTGTTTCATTTTTGCCATGGTACTGAGTTGATCTGTGGCTCCTGGTTTAGCATTTGTTTCATCTTGCCAGTGCTTGTGTGTGTGGTGTTTTGTTTTGTTTTTTCCAAGTGAATAAGAAAAATATAATATAAAAATATTTCTGGAGTTATTTAGTTATACTCAACATCTTAACGACAATTAGAGATGTTGATATATGATACAAAAAATTGTTTTAGCAGGAAAGATCCATAAAATTTCTTCTGCAGTTGAGAACCTTCAAATTGCATTCAACATTTAAAAGGATATTTCAAGTGATCTTGAGTCTCTACATTTGCCAGGTTTCAACTAGCAGCACCTGAGCTCCTAAAATTGTTCTAGAGCAACATTGATGCAATAACCACCAATCTAGGTGCATTGGTTTTAAAATCACAACAGATCATTTAAGCTGCAAGAAGCTTTACTTTTAATTTTAAGTGATTTTTGCTAAATATTCATTACTGAACAGCAGCATGTGGAATTGAATTAGAGCCTATGCATGAGCCTGCCTAATTAATGTGAGTTGTAATGGTTTTCGGAGGTGGTGCAACACAGAAATTATAATCCACTCATCTTTTAATCTCATGCAACACACTCTTATGGTCATATTAGCACAGATCAAACTGGCAGTCTCTGTTACCTAATCTATCACTCATAGAACCAGAGTAAACTGAAAATATGGACAAAACGTGCCTGTGTCAATACAGACAAGCCCAATGTTCTGTGTTTACACTGCTCAATGGGACGACCCTGAGGCTTTCCTGGACCATAATGGGAACACCAAAGTGTGAAATATCTTATGCAAAGAAACCAGGCAAGTGATGGAGCACCGAGCCACCGTTTGGCACTAAGCTGAGAGGGTCAGCAATAAATGGAGGATAAAGAAAACAAAGCACTGACAGTCAGTTTTGGCTGCTGTTCTACAAGTAAAGTGGCACCTTTCCAAAGCTGGCTGAGCGAGGCAAAATGTTTGCAGATTGTTTTTTTTCCTTTCCACGCAGAGAAAATAACACTCAATATGTCTTTACCTTATTGAGGTTGATTTGTTTTGTGCAAATAGGAACATAAAATCACAGCAAATAAGTTCAAATGGAAAATGAGATGGGTTTAAGTCTTCTTAAGGGTTTCATTCAGTCCAGCTGCTGACATCACCTATTGGCACATGTGCATACATGATTATTTCAATAAGAGTTGTATGAAAACCTGAGCTGCCACTTTGATACAATTTACTGTGCTTTGTGAACCTGAAAAAACACTCTTTTTAATCATCTAAGCATTACCAATGAAAAAGTATGGAGTAGAACCGTTAGTCACAATAATATCAAAAGACATCTTACTTTTTCATAAGTAAAAACATATGTAAAACTTTATGTTTCATATTTTCATGAAAAGTGAGATTTGGACAGAAGATTTGCTCACAACAAATTTTTGGAAACTTACAGAAAGTCTAAAAATCACAATATCAATTAGTCCCAAGCAAACATTGTCTTTTAAACCTGTAAGACTAATGGCTGTAACTGTAACAGCATAATTAAGACCGGGGTCCAGAGAGTGTGTTGAGGGATTATTGAGGGATAATACTTTCCAGCCTGGAGATCAGACTGGATGATTCAAACAATCTCTCGGGTTGTCTGGTCCACATGCGTTTCGTAGATCTGAAGAAGTCTGAGAATCATTTCCCTTGAGGTTGATGACTTTTGTGGAGGGGGATTTTAAGTTTAAGGTACCTTGGTTGCTTTTAAGAGCTATCCAAGGATTGTTTACCCAAAGCAGGACCTGCATTCAGATTCTCAGCATTGTTCCCACTGTTGAGTTTAATTGTGCTTCTGTTGGTATATTAAGCCCTGACCAATAATGTGCATTAGACTGATTTGTAGTTGATCAAGAAGCAGAAGCAGGTCCTCTTTGTCTGAGACCAGGACTTTCAAACTAAAAAAGGTGGACTGCTCCTTTCAGTTTGGAGGTCAGTCTCTTCTGACCTTCACGTGTGGTCATGAGATATGGCTCCTAACTGAAAGAACAAGATCCTTGACTATAATAGGCTTTCTCAGTAGGGTGGCTGATTAGAGCCTTAAAGATACGGTATCTACTTAAGATACACACTTCCCTTTTTGAGCTTTTCCAGACACATCCTGTTGAGAGCAGACCCCACGGTGGACTCTAACCTGTTGGAGGGAATACAATAAATCTTCCTTCAGGTCTGGAATCCCCAGAATGAGCTGTAGAGTGTTTCTGAGGACAGGGATGTCTGGATCACCCATGTCTGATCAGTGGAAGATAATGAATGAATGCTTAATCAAATGTCTAACTGATTTGGGAGTCCTGAATAGAGAATAATTTTACAATTATATATTACTATTTAAGAAAGACATTTACTGAAGATCAAAAACACTACCATGCAATCATTTAACAACAAAATTCTGCAAGGTTTTGCAGAATTTTCATATCTATGATATTGGATTTGTTTGAAATCCAATATCTTGGATTTCAAACAAATCCAAGATATCAACTTTATGCAGTTTCACAATGCAAACATTAGATTTCCAATTGTAAAGCAAAGTCTGGAATGCTCTAACAAATCAGTCTGGATACCACACACTGAATGAGTCTAAGTGATCAATTACTTTAATTGTGTCTTGCCCAAGTTCATGTTCAGAAGGAACTTTGCTGCTGGAACCCTGATGCAAACCATGAGGGCTCAGCAAACATCCCAGCACAAACGCATCCAGGCACATTCAGTTACACTAGTGTGACGCCCAGATTTGCTCTGTGACCACCGTCATGGCTTGTTGAGCATGAAGAGGGCTGTAGGTGGTACCAGCTGTAAAATAACAGCGTGTGTGTTCTAGTGGGATGTGGGGTGGGGGCACTTTGCCAGCAATTTGTTGTTGCTGCAAATAACAAAAAATTTCAAAATTCACTTGATATTTGGCATCACATCGTTGATCTACTGCCAGCCTTTGTTTGTTAATTCACAGCATTGTTTCCTTTTCCATGCAGATAGAAGGACAAAACGTGTGAAAGTTTGAAATGAATATTGTGAATGAGTAATCACTGGAAAGAATGGAAATGATCGTTATAAATAAGATATATCACAAGAAGATAGTCAAATAAAAAAGGAACTACAAAATGTTTACAGGTTGAAGTATAACCTAAACAAAAGTATTAAAAAATGTCTCTGCTAGAGAAATAATTAGAAACTAGAACCTGTGTTTTTTGTGTGATCAAGTTAAGGTTCAGAGTTCATGAAATGATTAACTAAATGAAACATTGTGGATAACAGGTCCAAATTCCAGTAAATACTGGTTAAGTTTTTCTTCTAATCTAACTTATTTTAGTCTCAACACACAGACAGATGTGCGTAATGGAAGTAACTATTTAGCTATGAAGATATATCTCTGTATCCAATTCTGCAAATGACCTTGGAATGGCTGCAGATGTTCAATGTGAATTTGCAAAGTAAGTGAGCAACAAAGACCTGCTCTGCTGTCTCTGTAAAGGAGAAACTCATTTGTCCTCTGAATGTTAACCATCGGATGTTTTTGCATCACAGCAAATAGAAAGTCAATGAATAAATCCGGCTCTGGTGCTTCCAAAGCATCGCGTGTTACATTCCTGTTCAAAATCCGTGAGAACACCTTCCAGAAAGTGTGATTCCTTCCATCTGGCTGTGTTTTATTCCTCACTGCCTCTTTCTGCACCACTTAACACTTCAGCTTCAGTACAAAGAGCAAAGTCAATGAAGGTAATCTGTTCCCTTTGGAAATTATTCTTAGCTGTCAGATTTTTTGTCCTTAAATCGAATTAGAAATATCATTTATCAGGTAATTTATTTTCAAACAAACCATAAAGAAAATGTTCTCATAAAAATCTGAATTTTACAATACAATGATATCATTACTTTACAATGCTATGCAAAAAGTATTCATATCTCTAGAACTGTATATATAGTGTTGTGTTGTAGCTCAAACCAAGGAACGCAGCTGACAGGTCAGGGAGAAAGTTGTGAGGAAGTTTATAGCAGAAATTAAATAATAATAAACAGTAACCTTTAAGCATGCCATTGAGGATCATTTGATCCATCATTCAGAAATGTACATAGTATAGCACACAGAAGCTCTCAATCCAGTCTGAGCTATTTAACAAAGGACGACAGCTAAAAATGTCAGTCACTAGTGACATTAAGCTACTGACAAAATCCTAAAACACATGCAGCTGCCACTTCAGCCAAAGGAGGGTCTCCAAATAGTTACTCTAATGCACCAAATCCCAAATGCATGCCACACCTTTCTGAATTATATTTGGAAAAGATTTTGCTATAATTTTGACACATAGAATGGCAATAAAACATCCTAAAGCTTGTGGCTGTAGTGCTACAACTTATTCAAGAAACTGTCTGGACACATTATACAGCTGCTTGCTCCTGGAATACTGTGCTGCCAAAACATTTTCCCTTCTATATGCATAAAAGATTATTTTTACTTTAGCAGTTAATTAGATTATTCAATAAACCGTTACTTCACTATTATTTTTTTTAAATCAGATTGCTTACAGTACACTACAAACTGTAGTTATTCAGAAACAAAAATGTGACTTATAGTGCTTCCTAGTGACATTACTTGTGAACCCCTCAATGCAAACTGACATAAAAAAATAAGAATGTAAAAATAACTACTGGCAATAACTAACTGATGTATGCATTTTTTGTTTTTGCAACTGCAAGAGAATGTTAAAGTTCATCCTAAACTTATTCTGTGTAAATATTTTTGTGCTTTTCATTCATAAATATCTAAATGACCACTTCCCTGTTTTCTATTATGGGACGTCGTTCTCCAAAAGAAACAAAAACCTGTCGTCGTATGCTACAGTGATGCTAAAACTATAACCATATGGACACAAAGTTAGCTTTAGTCACCTGTCAATCCAGTTACTTGTGTTTTTTGAAATTCCAACTTTGAAATTTTGTTTCCAAGTGTTATCTGTAGTCTGCTCTTCCTCTGTAAACATCTCTTTTTTTGAGCATTTGCTGAAACACTTTTTGTTCTTCACTGGTTTCATCCATGAAGTCACCTCAGTGATTATGTGTAATGGCAACTACTCTTGCATTTGCCTCATTCTTTTCCATTTAACTCTTTTCTCTAAGCTGGAATCTAATACTGGTTATCCAAATAAAAGAACTTAATTAGTCCAGCTGCTAAAGTAAATCAGCCCATGAGATTATTTCTGCTTGAACAGCTGAGAAATCTTCTTAATGCTGGACTTTGCTAAAATGTGCATTTGGCCAAGATGCAGCCCTTTCCCATGATTCTCTAAGTGCTCATTTAACTGGAGTTGCATTTCTGCTCCAGCTTTTGTGATGCTTTAAAATTGAATTGATTCTGGAATGTTTTTATTCCTACTGTTGATTTTTGGAGGATGAAGAGGTCCAGGGCAAAGAAAGAATGCAATGTGAGCGTGAAACAGAAAAGAATTATACAAGGGAGAGAAAGAAAAGAGACAGAAAACAAAAGACGCCTGCACAGGCGGACAGAACAGTGGATCCATCTCATGACTTAAACATTCTGGGGGATAAAATATTCCCACATTGCATGGATACTTTTCGCTGTAAAACATGAAGCTTCAGCAGTGTGAGAAGAATGCATAAATGAGCTATTGTATCAGTGTACTGTAATCACTTCTGCTGCCTTGGGTCAGAAGGAGCTTCTGTGGAATGAAGTGAAAAGCAGGGAGTAAAAGGAACAATGCCAGAAACTGTCCTCTAAGCTGATAAAACAGTTCAAATCTTAATGCATCTTCTTCTTGTGTGACACCTGCATCTTTGCCCAATAACAAACTCACAAGATCAGGGATTATGTATAAGATTCTTAATTTGAATCAAATATGCACGTTCTGAAATTTTGGATGCACTTGTCATTTATTCCAAGCTTATGAAGAAAGGTCATTCTAAGTAAATGTGATTTTCCTCAGTATTTTTATACTGTCAAGGCTTGACTCTGTTTAGAATATTTCTATTTTATGGTTAACATCTGATTTGCTTTCGATGCTGTAATAATTTGCTGAGAGTGCATTCTGGTTTCACTTTTTTGATGTTAAATCAAACCTGAAGTTTATGGCTGGAGCTTTCTAATCTCAAAAACATTTGAATGTGATGTTTCTCTTCTAATGACCATCTACTGTGCATCTTCTGCACCATGCATGTTAAGGCATTAAGATCTAATTTTGTTACATTACAAAATTTTGATCAGTGTTTGCAGTTAGAATATTTTTTGTAATACTTCTGGTTATACCTTTCAATAGATTGTTGCATCTTTGGTAAAAGACTATTTGGATTTTTTAAATGTGCAGCTTGGAATGTCAAAAATATACACACAATGATTAATCACCTGGATTAAGTGATCACTGATGAAGAGAGAAAAGCAACATCAAAAAGATTTTCTTGGAACCAGTTGGAACATTTTTTTTTTTACTCATTCAGTTTTCACAGAAACTAGACCTGATCCATCTACCACTCCAGGAGATCTGAGACATGCTCTACCATCATCATGCTTCAGGATAATCTTTTCTTACACCTAACAGATTTCTATGTAAAGTGCATAATAGTAGTAGCAGAAAACTCAAGTAACTTTTCAGCAAGTTAGGAGCTTGTTTTAAGTAAATAATCCCTTCAAATTGATAAAAAGTACCAGTTCCCCTGGCAGATTTTTTTCACTTCTAACATGAGAAAAGTCTTGTTATATGTGAATATAATCTACCAGTAGAACTAATACAGGTTATCAATTTTCAGGATTTCTTGACTTAAAACAAGCTCCTATGTCTTGCTGAAAAGTTACTTGTAAGTTAGATTTGGTTTAGCTGAAGTGTATGAAGATTGTTGCTCTAAAAATACACAAAAATACCTAAGATACTGTTTTTGCAGTGTAGCAGGTTTTATTTAATCAAAACATATAATTTCATTCATGTTTTAGTTAAGAAAAATATGACTTGGTTTTGAACCTAAAAACATGCATGAATTTTCTATATAACCAACCAGCAGGCAACGTGACACATTTAGTACAATGAAGTTTGAAGTTTCTGCATTAAATGTTTGTTAATTAGCCCCTTCAGTCAGACTAGAGTAGAAGGTGTAAAGCTATGTTCTGGAGAACTGAGTCATGTGGTGCGCTGCTGGCGCTGCAACCAGCACTGAACACAAACTGGAATGCAGTGAAGGTCAGATTCCATTAGAAATGTTTTACGGCTCAGGGCGAGTGGAGGGCCCAGAGGAGGGCTTGCACTCTCGCTTGCCTCGCTGACTTCAGAAAAACCACAAATTCCTCAAGGTTATTTATCTGTAGCCAGGTGATTTCCAGGCCTGACAAGCTTCACACTGATACATGACAAGAACAACAAGAGTTTATCTGGACCCAGATGATTTAAACAGTTCATGAGGAAATTGCTTAGAAAAGCATTATCTTTTAGAAAAGCATTATCTTTTAGAAAAGCATTATCTTTTAGAAAAGCATTATCTTTTAGTCTGAATCCTAGAAATTCTAAAAAGATGGACTTTAAAGGAAGACAGACATTTTGTGGAATGGATTTTCAGTAGACCAGAAAGAGAATATCTTAAAAAAAATAAATTGTGACATTGGCATTCAACAAAATGAGATGCATTTTACATTATTGTCTCTCATTCTTATGCCAGAGGGTGCACCATTTCTGCTGTCTGATGCTCAGCAGTAACTTACAAAGTTGCTTATCTAAACTGCATGGGCTTTGTGTCAACTCTTGTGTTGATTTAGCAAATAAAACAGGGAATTGTGTGAGATATTTGTGATATCTTAATCTTTCAATAGAGTCTGCACCCACCACCAACTCTGCGATAACACAGATGTTTCTCTGGTTTGTGAAGCCCACTCTGCTCTTTGATACGCGGAGGCATTAGCATTTAGATAACTCTCCTGAACATGGGACTCAGGAGAAGAAAAAATGCTAGAGAAAAAGTAAAAAAAACCCTGAATAATCAGAAGTTACATTTAAATTAATATTAGCTTGTCTTTGATCATTATTTACTAAAATGTCTGCAACCACAGCTGATGTTTAATGGAGGTCATCTGGAATATTTTAATAGCACGAGGCATACTTTAAGGATCACTGTCTATTCTTCATTAGATAAATCACAGAGTAAAATTACAATATGGTCAAAAACAGTTTTTTCTTAAATTTATATTTGTGTAAAATATATTATTTACATTTTAAATAGAAACACAATTACTGTTTTGTTCCAAGTCGGGTAAAAAGCAGAGAAAGGGATCTCTGACCATTTCTCTTCATGCTGTCTCTCTGGGTTCTCTCATGCCAGAGTGTCCAAGTAATCTCACCCCACAATTTTTGTGCAAAATGAGTTTTGAAAATGTAATCTTGTCCGCTAGAGAATTATTTAAGTTTGCAATTTATAATAGCTGCGGTTGCAGCAAAGCAGCTTGTTTTGGTTTATAGTGAGTTATATTTTCGAAGTAACTGATCACTCATTTGACTAAATTTCCTTTGTTTGGGTAATCCAACGCCTACAGACGTACTTGTGCTGTAAGCACCTTCAAACACACACATCTTAAACGGGGGCTTCAGCTGATGCATGTTAAAGATGGCTTACTGTATGATTAGTAGATCATTTTTGACCGGTCACCAGACGACCAGAAATCAAGGAAAATAATCAGAGCGCATTTCTTCAAATCATCCTTCCTGTTTTTGAAAGATGAAGTGACTTGGATGTTGATTATATCATTTTTCAGGTAAAGGGTTAAAAACCCACATGTTTTATACCCATGAAGGCTCTGCAAGGCTGTTTAGATGTTCAATTTGTCCCTCAAAATTGGGGACAAATTGAACAACAGAAACTTTTTATGGATCCTATTTTCTCTCATTCTTCAAGTAAAAACATGCAAAGCTTCCCGTGACTCCGATTGCCTTAAATATTTTTGCCATCTTGTAACAAATTCTGTTCTTGCAAAAAGTGTTTTGCTTGGCTAGTAGATAGAAATAAATCTGTCAACATGGCCCACATGCAGAACATTATTTTCCATGCTTTTTTATTATTAACTGAAAAGTGTCATTCTTCTGAAGCAAATAAAGAATCCAGATTTTCTGTCCATTTTTAAATATATTTAAACTGCTCCCAGAGGGAGCAGTTTAAATATATTTCATCAAATGTTCATCATTTAAATATAATTCATCAAATGTTCATCATAACATTTGATGAACACAATGTTATTTGTTTGTCTTCCCCTCTGACAAGCTGCAGTGATAATAGGCAGGTGAAGTATGCTAACAGTGCAGAGAAGTCCAATAAAACCCCATGAGTATAAAACTGATGGTTCAGAAAGCTTCAACATGAAGTAAGGAGATATTTTCAGCTGCTTTCATCTACAGCTACTATGCTTTGCACAAGAACTGCATGCTTGCCAATATAAATTACACCATGTAGGAAGCTGATGCAGGAAAAGTCTAACTCTGATGATTTTCATATACTTCCTCATTTAACTATGTGTCCAATATTGCATGGATAATGGATTTTGTGAACTCTGACTTTCACAGGCACGTCTGAATGAAGCATGAGGAACATCAATGAAATTGTGACCAATGTTAATATCATGTGTGACAAGGCTCAACTGACTGACTCTGCTGCATCAACTGTCAATACAGGAAAGACTCCTGGATTTCTCTGAAACTAGAGAAGAACCAGGATTCATGGGAAAGCATTCCACACTTAACTGTTAAACTACTCTACCCACAACTTTTTTCCCCCCAAATATAGACAAGTCACTTGATTTTATGATTGGCTGGTCAAAAGAAAGGGTCCTTTCTGATCTCCTTCCATTGACCTCATTACCTATTCAATGTGATTAACTGTCACTGTAGAGTCGACGCTTGACATCAGAATTTTCCATCAAAAAAGCCACCAGGTACAGTAGCAAAAAGAGAACAACAGTCCTTAACATCTACAAAACTCATTTCAACAGCTGATCATCAGACAACCCCAGCCAACACACTGGGCCACTATGGGATCACTGGTAATAGCTCCATGTAAAACAGGCTAGTTTAAGCTCCTTTATGATCACAGTAAATTAATGCTTTTACCCCACCAAGTGTGTTTTGCAATAACTCAAAGAAGTGTCCATTTTACAAAAATACACTAAACAATGTGTTTTGTGAGAACCATTCCAAAAAGTGAAAAATATGATAAGGTCAGAGTGAATTCAGCAGTCATTCAGCTGTTTCTCAGCTAGCCTAACACACAGGTACAAAGTCCACTAGCTTTAGCATATTTAGCCGCCAGAAATATGTCCTGTTTTCTACAAAGTACTAATCAAGAACTGCTGTGACTCACTAGTTGACTCTCGATTCAATAACCTCTTCAACTCTTAAAGAATACCAATATGCATCAAATTACATTTTTACTGACCTGTGATGTAGAAAAAATGAGATACACACATTAAGCTTCCTTTAGCATCTCAGGAAGGTTTATTCTTCTTCTGTGTGCCTGACCTTCTTTATGCCACCAAAGCGACAGGCGCCCCTAGCGGTGGTATGTGGAATCTCACTAAATAACTGAAGAACTTATTTATTGTGATAAATTAAAGATACAAAAACAAAAATAATCTCGGGGTGCCTATTTTTATACTTAGTGTTTCCATTACTTATAACAGCTTGTTTTCACCCCTCTATATACATTTTCAAGTCTGATTTAAAAGAAAAATAAAAAAGCAAATTTCAAGGGCTATAATTTGTCTTGCAAAATAAAAGAAAATATGTTGTAATTATTTTTAGGCTAGATTTCATCTGTGGAAGTATCTCTCTCCCATAACACTGGCAATTTTATTTTTATTTGTAGATCTTCAATGATCCAGAGACAGCTTTTTAATGGTGGCAGTTCAGATGGAATCAGTGACTGAACATGTTGCAAAATCTGATTGGAGCATCTCCACCTGTTTCCCCATTTTTAAAATGGCTAGGACCCAATTAAAGTATCCAAATGGTTTTGCCAATATTGGCTGTGTTTAATCAACCAATGTGACCATACAAATAGCGTAGCATCCTCATGGGGCCCACAGACACGTGTTGCCAGGGAAGATGCATAAAGAAGACAGAAACCAAATTTTATATTTGGTAATATTCTTTAGATGAGAACAATACAAGATTTCCTTTAGAAAGACCACATTCTAATCCTTATAATATAATTCTAATCCTTATAATATACATAAAAACCTTTTTAAAAACAAAAAAGTTAATCCAACATACCTGTGTCTGAAAAGGTTTGATAGAAATCAAATTGTTCCCATACTGTGGGAAACCGTTTTTCTCCTGTCAGAGGTAGCAAGGAATAACAAAAGCTGTACGCTGAGCTTTAAACCTTGAGTCGGCTTACCCTGATTCATCATTTACAATTCAGCCCCTGTTCTCAGGTATTCTTTCCACATTACACCTTTTAGTTGATGTGAACCTCCAGACTGTAATAAATGACTAACCCGTCACAGAGATCAATTTGACCTTTGGGATGAGAAAGACGTATCCCAAATCCGTGACAGTGCAATGACAGATGCTTTTAAGCTTTCAATTCTGTTTTTTTTTTTTTTTAATGATAGAGTTGCACAAAAAAAACAAGTCAATCTCAGTCAAAATTCATCACATTAACTTTAATTATTTTTTTCTTAAATAAAAGTTCACAAAAAAATACAAAATCTATATTTTATACACTAAATATCATTCCACAGAACCTAACATTGCAGTCATGCACACAAAGGGACAGACGGTAGCACTTGCTTTTCAATACCTTCATTGAAATAAATGACAGTCTCCTCAGCAGGCTGCATCCACTGCGCTTTTAGCTTGAGTGAGAGGGAGAGTAGCAGAGAGCAGGCAACGGATGATTAAAGCCTCACAAAAGGTTGGGAGACGTGACAACACGGCTGCAAGTCAATCAGCGAGCTGCAATATGATCACCAGGTTCCAGGTAATGTGCACAAGGTTAAGATGAAGGAGGAATGAGAGGGAGGAGCAGAGGAATAATAGGCTTATGTTGCTCAACATGGTGACCCCTTAGAAGACCAGACAGAAAATGTTCTCCCCAAACATAAAAGGGTGTGTTTTTGTAGGGTAACACTGATGATCAAATAGTATTTTGGGATTCCCCATTTTTAGTGCTTAAGATGCAGAGCATGGAATAAGTAAATCTGCCTGTGTAAAAGATCTCAAGGTTTGGAGGGCTTTTATCAGTGGCAGGTGGTAGTTAGGATTTCAAAACACAGGCTCTCTAAATTCCTCAGAAAATTTGTAAAGACAGGTGAACAAATAAACAAAAAGAATGTTCCAAGGGGACAAAGACCTCACCTGAATGGTAGGTAGACCTGTGGTGATGGAAAGATGAGCTTTGGAGGAGAATTTCTGAGCCGTCATGAAACATATGAAGGTGCAAAAGCAGCTCATTGTGTTATCACAAGGGTATTTTGTCACTGAATCCAACATGGTGGTAAAACTGAATCCAAGTCACTATTTGCAATTCATGACCTGTGGATGCACGTGTGCGCAAAAGAACAGGAATGTGATTCTGAATATATGTATTCATACTTGTGTGCTGGTAAAACCATAAGAAATGTGTGTGCTTTGTCTCTTGCTCTTACTTCCACTCACCAACACCCTCCGTGCCCTCCCACCCCTCCCTGTCAGGAGTATGGGCCTCTGATTGGGGGCCAGCGGCTCAGTCGCCACAGAAACTGCACCAAAGCAAACAAAGAGGTGGACTAGAGCTTAGGGAGTACGAGGACACAAAGGGGCTACGGAGCACAGTGGAAGATTTCAGAGGGGACTCTACACAGAGCTGCAGCTACACAGCAAAGCCAGAATAAACACTGCTTGTTGTGCCTCTCATTAACAATGTGGCTTCTTAAAACTGGGCATTGGAATCTGTAAAAAGCCTGTTGTGCACAAGCCTGAGGAATTCAAATGAATGCCGTCGTCCTCCTCTCCTGGATTTGAAATCAAATTATTCACAAATGCAAATGACTTTGGTTGAGATGTGATTAGTTAAATTGAACAAATTTTTCAGGCAGTGCATAAATTAAATCAAGTCATTTCAGTTCATCTTAAGCCAATCTAACATTTTATCATACTGCACTGACTTTAATGCTGATTATTTCTGCTAAAGATCCATTAAAATACAATTAAGATGAGATGAGCCCCCATAACATGACAAACCAGTCAATACTGTTATAAAGATAAATGTCTAAAGACTTTTATTATTATAAATTAAGCTTCATCAAGAAAACACGTTGCTATTGCTTCAATAAAGATTTTTAATAAGCAAAGTAGTACTGGGTATGTCTTTTAAAACTCAAATAATGTTGACCAATGAGAAATAGAAGCTGAAACTGGAACAAAAAGGAAGTCAGTTGCCTGAAGAAGAGGATTACATTTTCTTTGGGGGCCTGTGGTTGCTCCTATCCTAAGGGACTCATTAAAAATGGCCTTGACATTAAGGGTCCACTCTCTTTCAACCTGTGTACAGCCATGATGCTGAGATCAAACAGAGTGCTATAGGTGAGGCCACTCTGAATGGCCTAAAGCTGGTCATTCATCCTTTAAAAAGACAGGAAATCAGGCTAAATGGAGGCCCAGCTCCTCCTCTGTCCTGCTAAAGACGCTTCAGAAGTTGCAGAGTTTTTGCAGTGAAGAATTTCAAGTGGTCATGGCCCTTTGATGGAGAGTCCAGAGCCAATAAAACCCAGGATTACTTGTGCCAAAGAAACACACCTGCACTTCATACATTGCCTGGCTCTTTTCCTAATCACTAACCCCAGGCAGGGCAATGAAATGCTTTTCCAACAAAGAAGGCTAAGCACAAAACAATTTTGTTTTCAAATATTTCTAGCATGTTTTCACTTGTCCAGAATGCATTTCTCAGTAAATTTTCTTGAGGTGGTCAAATTCCTCTTGGGAAACAAAAGCCTTTTGTTTGATTCTACAGTAGAAACACTTATTTCACTTCAGACTTACAATTCTTTTCAAAGAAACTCATTTTTGTAATTCAATTTTCTCTTAATCAGTAAAAGCAATTTAGACCTAAGATATAAAAACACCTGCACTTTTAAGAGAAAATGCTGTTATGGTGTTGAATGACAACAACGGCAATAAATGCAAATGCTGATGTCACTTGCGTTCATTGTGATTGTCATAAAGATTGCAAAGAAGTAAAACTCAAAGTAGGAAAAATAAAATCTAGGTAGATATTGAAATTCTTGTAAGGACTTGAAAATATTACATTAATATTTTGCTCGCTCTGTTGATGAAGACTAGAACAGGGACACTCGACTTCCAAGTGGCTCTTACCCTATGTGTATTCTTAAGGTCTTGTACTGATGGTCAGACTTTCTCCTTAATAGGTTTGTGCAGGAGAGCAAAACACATGGCTCCATCAATTATGGTAAGTTGTTCTGGTCCTGAAGAAGCAAAGAAAACAGTCAAGTTTCTCTAACGGTCCAGTCAAATCCAAGCCATAACGCCATAAATACCCTGATTAACGTTTTTAGCAAGCTTTATCTGTTATTTTACATCAAAAAGTGTCTGTAACCGTTTTTTTTTCCTGTTTGTTTTTATTTGAACTGAATTTAATCATATTTTGTTGGGTGGCATAAAACTGGTAATCCTACCAGTTTTATGCCACCCAACAATCCTTTTTTGGTAATCCTACCAGTTTTATGCCAGATGTAACAGTTTCCAGAAATTTTACTTTTGTTTTGTTAGTCAAAAAATATTTTCCCAAAACCTTTGGGCTCATCACAATTTTTTTTTCGTTTTTTTGAAGGGGTCAAATATAAGATGCACCTTTATGTTATTTTTGGCCAACAGTGGTTTGGCCTTGAAACTCTCCCACGTATGCCAGTTTTGCCCCGTCTCTTTATTATTGTGGAGCCATGAACCCTGACCTTATCTGTTGTTCTGGATTATTTTGTGAACTACTGGATGTGTTATTGATGTAGGAAGTAATTTTGGTAGGTCAGCCACTCCTGGGAAAGTTCACCGCTATTCCATGTTGTCTCCATTTGTGAATAATGACTGACTGTGGTGGTCTGGAGTTCCAAACCATTATAAATGGCTTCATAACCCTTTCCAGACTGTGCCTTTGTTTCTCCTCTTGAGTTTCTTTAGATCAGGGCATGACGTCTTGCTTTTCAGATCTTTTAGCCTACTTCATGTAGCCAGACAAGTTCTATTTAAGGATTTTCTTTAAGCTACAGGTCAAATAGTAATCAGGCTTGGGTGGGGGTTAATTAGTTAATTTTAACTTTTTTTATATTAAAAAGTGAATGATTATGTTTTCATATAAGGCATTTGGATGGTTTCATTAACATGAAAATTATATGTTGTATTTACTCTGATTAGCTTTTCTTAATTTCTTTTTATGATATACAATGTAGAATTACTGTGTAAAAACGTAAATGATAAAAATCTCTAAGAAGACAAACACCTCCATGGAACTAGAAGAGAAAATTAAAACAGCTTTTTATCCCACTCTAAAAGCCGAGTTTCTGTGTGAACAATTAGGCCTGGAGCCTCAAAATGAAGAGCAGCTGCACAGCCCTCTTTCTTCTGTTGGCCTTATACTCTCCATCAACCTTTGCCTCTAAGGTCCACAGCAGATACATGATTGATAACCATGGAGCTGGCTGGTTCTAATTTTAGCCCTTTTTCACTTGGAGACTCTCAAAGCAACAGGTAAATTGGACACAGAAGTCAGAGTTGATCCATGGTGTAAATAAGCCCTAATCAATTATTTTCCATTGCAGTATGAATAATGTGCTTTTCACATAATGGTACATAGTCTATGAGATTGCAGGTACTGACTTTGCTAATATTACACATTTTTAATTTCAAATTTAATCTATTTAACTCATGACTGATCATGATTGGTTTATTTTAAGAATCACCTAAAGTTAGTCTTCTAAAGGACACATATTCACATTTAGCTACTATACATTTTTCTATAGTATTTACTATCTGAATTTTTGCACCCTTCAGTTTTCAGGACTCCCTGTGTGAGGATTTTAAGGACTAGAAAAGAAAAATATTTTTCTGTGTTCTCACACAGCCCCGAAGAACAATGAGGTAAAGTACTAGCTATCTGAAGAACAACCTGCCTTCAGGGTCTTTTTATTGACTGAATTTATATCCACTCATATGGAAGGTTGCAGTGATGCAACTATCAGTCAACTTTTATTTTGCAAACTTCAGCTTTAACTGTGTTTCCTTCCTCTGTGTTTTGTTTAGGTTTGAAATAAATTGTTAACAGTTAAGTTAAAGTTTGCACAGTTTCATGGGGGATGTTTCAACTTCAAAGAAGTCAACTTTCATTCTGGATGCTTCTCACTTGGCTGTGAACTCTTCCAGCGTATGACCTGAGGGTTATGACTTGAAGACCCCGGCAGGAGTTGTCTTTAAAGCAAAAAAAAAAAAAAAAACATACAACCATAGATCACCCAATATGTCAATATTCCTTATGCACCAAATAAGACCTCTGTGCTTCAAAAAGTGTTTAGAAAAAATGCTTTTCTACAAGATAATTGCTGAAATGAAAGGCTAAATGGTCAAGGAAAGTATCAACCACTCCTGAGACATCAGTAAAATAAGGATTTATCACATTTGTATGGATGACAAATAAACCAAATTCTCTATAAATGTTGAATTTAATGTTATTTTTAACTAAAGTTCTCACTAGTTAACCAAACACATTGGGCAATACATAAGCTATTCAGGACACATGTTTGCTCCCTTTCTAAACTCTCTGCCAGTTCCAACATTTCAAAACTCTCCTCTATTTGAATAGCTAAAACTGAATAAAGTGGCACAAAAATTTCAATTCAGTTTTCATATTGACCTCATGAAACATCAGCCACAGCATCAATAAATGACACTCACTCAATAATGATTGGCACTCCTAATAGCATACAACATAATCTATTCAGCCTTTGAGGTTTTACTTTCTACAATGAAAATCAATTGAAATGATTTTCTTTTCTTATGGACTGCATCTTTGTTTTTGGTCGTATTAAAACTTCTTGCACAGTGTGAAATGTCTAATTCAATATCTGCAGAGATAGCCTCAAATCACAAGTCGCGATTCAGGGCATAAAAGTTGATCTTTTTTATATTCAAACTAGACTTTTCTTTGTTCAAAGAGAGAAAAGCCAACTGGGTCATTTTAATTATTTGAATGTCATGGTGTTATCAGGCCAGCAATCTACTCTGTACATGTAGGTCAGGGTCCATTGTCCCTCCCATGTGTTTTTTTTTTTTTTTAACCACAGCGTTTCCCTGACTGTCACTCATGATTAATCTCCTAATGTCCACATGCAAATTCTCAAAGCAGGCCTTCACAGTGTGACTGTACAGCTAATGGGTGCCAGAGGAGTCTTTTTAGCCATGACATGCATATGTATGAGCACGTGTATTCCATAGCAGCAGTTTCTTTTGATCACTGTGTGAAGATTGAGTGGGCTAAGATGAACGATAGTTCAAAGCGGGGGTACATCAGCGGCTGACCACCTGCCTTTCATTCAACATGGGGATAACAGATGGGAACAACAGACTGCAACACACCATTACCACCCTGTAAAGTCAGGATTCAGATGGCCTCATGTTTCATCAAATAAAGGCTTGCATAACCTTAATAAGACCGTTGCACATTCTGGCATTCACTAGGGTGGAAAGAAATGGGATTTGTTTACTTGTAATAAGCAACATTTTAAAGTCAGAACTCGCAGCTACATCTTATTTTCTTTTGATAAAAACAAGCACAGTTTGTTCATAGAAAAACAAATCTTGCTCATCTGTTCTGTCAGAGCATGCAGCTGAGATTGCAGAATCAAAGGGGTGGAGCCTGAAACTTTTCATATTCATCAAGCGTCAGGTATGAAATATTTTGGGGGTTTCTCCTACACCTAAAAATATTTGGCTGAACTTGTTACATGATTTCACATGCAGGCTGTTTAAATCTATCCAGCTCTTTAAAAACAGGTGTGATGGACAATGGAGGAAGACTTTGAGGTTCTGCACCCCTATAGACCACGTAGCGGTGGCCTCTGCTTCCAATTCCTCAGTACAGGAAAATATTGACTGGAAATCCCAAAAGTTTCTGTGGGTCCGTTGACGACACCAAAACCTATCTGCACAATACACAATCTGCATACATTTGTTTTGCCTGACAAATGACATGAATAATGTTTTGAGAGCTGAATAACATCATGAGAGGAAAAAAAAATTGATTAAAAACCACAAAATCTGAATGAATACACTTATTCTGTCATTTAAAAATATACAGATTACAAGACTAAAAGAGCAGGTGTAGATTATCAACTGAAAGGATCATCTTAAAGAGTTGAGAAATGTCCATAGTACACTTTCCCAGAGAAAATAATTCAGTTCTTCAGTGCGTAAACTGTTCTTCTGGAGATTTCTTGATTTTAAAAATAATTTAATAATTTTGTCATTTGTTGCCCACACAAAAAGGAATTACTACAGAGTCAATCATATGATGGAGAGTGAAGCATTAGAAGCAAGGAGAGGAGGATAAAAGAGAAGTAACAGCTAAGGAAGTGAAGATGACTTGGCAAAAGAGAATGATGGAAAATATTCAGACGTCTGTCAGAGCAGCAGTCACACTGTATGATTTATCTGGAAAAAATTAACACAGACTCAGATACATCTGTGGCTGTGAGTGTAAATATCAGCTGTCCGTGTCTTTGTTCTTGAGTGACTATAGACTAACTTAAGCTCCTGTCCAGAAATTGTCTTACAATCTTTTTACAATTACAGAGTTTGTCCCAGAATGTTTATAATTACAATCTGAATCCACCTAAAATAGAAACTACAAATACACTATTGTCTTGTTCTATTTGTATTTTTCCTTCTGAGGTGTTCTCCTGAGGTAGATCATACGTAGTTTGAAAATAAAAACTTTATATAAAAATCATATTTTAATAAATAAAGCAACTAGATTCAGAACACATTTGCTATGCTTCTGTACTCGTCTTCAAAACCCAAATATGCTGGCGTCTTCCTGGGGACTCTGGGACGCATCTGGTGCCGCTGCGTGCCTCCCATGGTATTTAGTAAATTGTAGCAATGAAGAAATCTTTCTATTAGAACTAGGAAATTGCTTCTGTCAAGACCACTCAACAGGGGGAGATAGCTCTTGCTTGAATTGGATCTCAGCTTAAAAAAAGAAGTAATCTAATGTGACATCTTGATAACATCTATCATGAAAGAAAAGAAAAATTCTGTTCTGGTGCCAGAGGGCTTTTGGTTTTAAATTTCCTTTCAGATGGTAGATGTGACACTAATGCTGTATATTTAAAGCAGCTGAACTACTTTTATGAGGTTCCACTGTTCCCCCATCAAAAAGGAAGATTGCCTCAATCGTAGCTGATGGTAATTCTGATTCACAAAATAAAAATCAAAGCTTGCTCAGCTGCATCGTTTCAGTGAATAAAAACCTTATTATCGCAGTTCTGCGGATGTAGCCTGCATATGGTCCAATTAGCCTTTCAGAGTGTTTAATAAGCACAATCAATGTGCAGGGAGAAGTCAAACTGTGCTGAAGGAACTGCAATTTACTCAGTGGGCTACCCTTCACATATGGGGCAAAAAAGGAGGAGGGGAAGACCTTTGTGGAAAACACAGTCATTCCTTTTTGTAGCATTTTTAATGGTCAATGCCTTCTGCTCAAAAGGTGTCTGCAGGATAAAGAAATTCTGTAGGATTAGACCACTGTGGTTGTGATCCAAGCAGCCAAACAAATGCAACCTTATGGTGCCAGAACAACTATACATTTACTGCACAGAAAGAGGCACTTCAGTTAAAGGATTAGTGGGAATCAATTATTGAGGCGGACCACCATTTTCAGTCTCTGCTTCTTAAGATGCTTAACAATAACATCATCACAGAAGGGGGACTGATGGCACCTTGGGCAAAATACCAGCAGCAAAAAAACAAAAGGTATGGTTAAACTCCTGGCGTCCGATTTCTTTGCCTCAGGCTTAAGTTTTTAGTCTTCAGTGGGTTAAATGATGACACTGTGGATAAATAACACAGACTTGGACATGCTAGAACTGAAGTTAACAATGCACTGGTTTCATGTGGGCCAAGTGACCTTCTGTTCCTAACAGGTTCAATTCTGCAGAACAGCACAGTCAAATGAACATCCCAGACAGTAACATGCAGGTTTGAATATGAGGCAATTCATCTCATCTTCTCTGGCATCTTTGCATTTAGCTAAATAATAACATATAAAATAAACATGTAGCTCTAATTTTGACGTGTAGACAAGATAAGTACTTTAAAACAGCTCAATCCCACTTTGAGAGACGGATGTAAAAGCAACCCTGGCTCATAAAAATGTTACAAGAGGAACACATCATGCTGGCAAAAGGTTTAGGTGTGGAGAGTTTTTGATATTTTTCATGACCATCTGCTAGAGGTTTATATTAAGTGCTAGACAGCTGTGCTTCCCAGTGCTGTTTGTTGTTGGAAGGGGGCAGGGGCAGACAAGGACAGGTGTCAATGGAGCAGACAGGGCCATCAGGTGAAGAACAAACAGGACATGAACAGGTCTGCTGATGTTTCTGTCACATCACTGATCCTTTAAGCCAGTTGAACTATTTTATAATTCAGATCTTTTGAGTTTTACCTGCATTGTATTTGCACAAACCTTTTATAAATTTAAATAACTTCATACTGAGGAAATTTCCAGAGCTGTTTATCAGCACAAAGACGTTAAAGATTTTAATTGAAAGAGATCCACCTTCATAAAGCACCCAACACCTCAACGTCAGCCATCAGGGACTTGCCACAAAGTGACATACAGGAAGGTCATGGAGATCGAGTTATGCATGGATGCATTAATCATACGTCAAGTCATTCCTAAGACCAGAACAGCACAGTTAAACCTCACCAGTAAACTTCTGATCAGTTACTTGTGAAAGAACTTTTTTTTTTCAGCACAAACTCTATTCAGAAATAAGTCCTGAAAAAGCTGGTATAATTTATTATGATACAGTTTCTTCAATTTATTTATTTTAAACTGAAAGACAACATCTTTGAAATTAATTATCCTTGACCCTGCTGCAGCATCAACCCTAAGCAACCTTCATATTGTGTTCACTTGACACTGTATCAATTTTCTGTTTAAACAAGAAGTGCAAAAACAATTCTGCAAGTTGCAGAAAAATATTTTGCAACCAAAAATAGTCTATATGTTGTACAAGGGTGTCCAGAAGTCAGATCTGGAATTTGGTCTATTAAAGATCCAAAAACATAACAATGTAATGTAAGTATTTTAGTAGTTAATCTTATGGTCCACCTACATTAAAAGGTTTGATTGAGAGATTGGAGAAAATTAAACTATGTTCATTCAGATATGGTCACTTGGTGCATGAGTACAAATGGTTTCTCTCCGCCTGCTGTGCTCTATAAAACTAGACCATGCACACATTGATTTCCCTTAGCAGCAAGGGTGAAAAAAAGAAAATGTTTAAATGTAAACAAACCCATGAACCTATCAATACACACACAAAGCCCTGAGGAGTGTGGAATGACTAATAAACCAAACAAGAGTGAAGGAGATGGAAGAAAAAGCTCCACTGACAGGATCTCAAACTGAAATCCACAGGGAAGCGTCATATTGCAGCTATGACTATTTGATGGGTAAATGCAGAGCAGAAACATCAGATCAAATGGAAAAGCATATGGAGATTTCAAGAACCTTTATCACAGGAGAAATATCATTTTGAATCAGCACCAGTAACAATTTTTAACCAAGATCATTTATATATTTTGTCAGAAACGTATTTTCACTTCTCGTTAAACTGTAATGTTACGGATGTTGCACTAACCATTGTCTTTTTTGTTTTGTTTTGTTTTTTTGTTTTTGACATTGTAAGGTAGTGTTTGTCACAGACATCAGCAGATATTTTTAATTCTTTGCAGGACAGCTTTGTTCGAAACATATGCGACTAAATGCTTACAGCTACAGGCCTAATAACTCTTGTTTTGCTCCTTCTGAAAATGTTTTTATGTCGAATAGTTTGCTAAAATGCTAAGCTAAAGTTGCCACTTTTACTCTAAATTGTGAAATGACTCACTGACAGTTTGGCCCTTAAACTATTTCAGTGCTCGTCTAATTCATGTGCCCCCCCAAAAAGAAAAGATTCTGGCTTCATAATGCTTTGCTTAGAATGAGGTCCTTTTCTCATGAATGGAAAAAAATCAGAGCATGGTGGGCAGAGCAGGTCACCGACTCAGACAGTAAAGTCTAGCAACTGCCAATGCAATCTCTCATTGCAAAACAATGCACTCAGCCTGTAAAAAGGTTTGCCAAGACTTCCATAAATAATCTTGCCATCACTCTACAGACTGCATAACAAAAGGCATGAAACACAGTAAGAGAATCTGATTTTCCTCATTTTAAAATGCTATGATTGGGACTCTGATCCTGTACTTTGCATCTTTCAGGTTCTAGTTTAGCCTACTTCACCTTTTCTTCTAAATGATAACACATCCAAACTGTATATTTGTTTAAATCAGCAGGTAAATGTTGCACACACGACATATGAAAGAAAATATAGTTCTCCAAGTTATTTAACAATTGTTGTAGTTTTGACTCAAGCAGAAAAAAAATAGGGGATTGCAGAATTATTTCAATTTATGCTTCAGAGCAGATGACCTTTTTCTGATTTTTACTAAACTCAAAGCATGTGTTAAAGAACATGCTTTTTGATATTTTCACTTTCTTATAATATTAATTTTCGTAATCTAAATTAATTTGATAAAATAAGTATAATCTTATTTTTTGGTTGATTATCAAGGGAAAGTTGGCTGACAGTTCAGAAAAAGAATTAGAACCAGTTTTACTGCAGCATCACTTTTAACCAGATGAGAAATAAAACCAGCAACATAATGAACTCATTAAATTAACATGAGCTTTAATCATCTCATAATTCTTCATAAATTGCAATTTTGTTCAAAAACCTTGTCCCTGTTTTATTTTATCAACCTGAGTGACAAATATGATGTTAATAATGCAGAAAGAGTCTTTATCTTTTAATTTCTGGATGACATCAATGAGATTTAAATTCTGTTCTCAAAACTATTGCCTTCTATTTTCTAATACAAAGTCTTTTAAAAGCCATTTATGGAAAATAAAAATGTGCTGAACAAGTGTATCTCCTCATCTCTTTTAACATCAGTTCAGCCAATCAAATGTGAAATGGCTTGGTGAGTTTTAGGAACACCCCACAGTGAACTTTGATTCTGAGGGATTTGGTTGTGGCGGACAGGTAATTCCCCCTGGAACAGGAGCTTAATGCCGTCCTCCCCCCAAACCCTTTTGAAATTTCCTCAGCTGGAAAATGTGTCTGCTTTTGAGAGGACAAGAGATCCGCGCTAGAAATAATGACCAAGACATTCAATTTCAGGTCCTAAAATCTTACCTTTTGTCAGTCAAGTGGTGAAACATTCTGCAATAATTTCAGGATTAACCAGATAGTTTTAAAACAAACAAACCGTGTCGCTGTTTGAGACAATGTCACCTTGAAGTAGATTATTATTCCCTGTTTCAACAGAATTTCTCCCTTTTGTCCTTTTATAATTTGAATGCTCAAATGATGAAATCAGCTGTAAAGTGTGAGTTTTTTTCTGCACATGGCTCCAGAAATTTACATTTCTGTCACTTGTCAGTGAGATCTGTCTCAACTGATCAGGCTGTTGGCAATATTTGACCTTTTTGTGAAGCTTCTGTAAAACATAAAGTCAACACTGTATTTATTCAAACATTTCCAAACAATCACAGTCATGGATATATTAGATTAAAAACACTGGCATGGATTTTGTATTATAATTTCAACAGCATTATTTTGATATATTGGTCGTTTGTTTAAATTAATAAAATATTTGCTGCCAGCAGGAATTAAAATACTTGCTTCAAATTAAATAAATAACTAGACTTATAGTAAGTGCTCTGTAGTAGCCTATTAATCTTTAGAACAACAACAAAAAATTCAATCATTGGACGTTTGTAGAAAATTAAAAAACATGGTTGTCTGTATGTTACCAATTATAATCCAAGGTTGCTGAATTACTCTCACAGTTAGAACAACAGGGTTAACAAATCTCATAATGTATTGCAAAGTATCCCTGTTCAGTGTAGAATAATCCAGATAACAGAACACAACATTGCCTGCCCACACTCCAGCCATATCCATGCAACCAGCAGAAAACTTATCCACCTTATGTCACAGATGTGCCCTGAGCAAAGAGCCAGTCTGCCAGATATTCTCTGTACATGGAATAATATTAAAACACAAATCAGAAATTATTTAGACTTAGCACACCACTAAGTTGATGAATTTTATTGCCACCCACATAAAACAGATTCAAAATGCATAAAAGCTTTAACTAGCTGCTCTTTTTATTCAACTGCCCAGTTATTTGACATTCCCCCATTCATGGTAGTTGACAGGTAAGTATAGAATACATGGGAGTGAAGTATCATCTTGAGAAAAAGCCAGTGAAAGACAACTGACCTCTAAGTTCTGCACAGATCAGTGAACACGTGTGTTATGCATCCCCCACTGACACTGACACAACAGTTCAGCCGTCTGCACACACACTCAGACATCTGCAGAACTCCATCACCTACCTTACAAACTCACTGATGATGTTGACATTAATGAGAAAAGAGACGCGCTCATCAAGGCAACCAACGATGCTAGTCACTGAGATATGATTCTGATGCCACTGTAACAAGCTGTCAAGTCAGTGAATAAATCATAAATTCTCACAGATCTGACTTTTCTTTTAATATGTGCATAAATGTGGAGCGTTTTCTGACTTAAGATTAGCAGGGAAAAAGAAAACCAACTAAGGTTCTTCCCCATTGACTCTCATGCAGGAAATTTAAATCCTCATATTACTTCAAATGCCATGAGAGCAGATTTATTTATCGAACATATGCAAAGTCAGAAAGATGGGATAAATTTATATCCACCTCAATTAGAATATCAACAAATTTACATTATTTCTGTCACTCAATTTAAAAAATGAAACTCTGTTTAATAACATGCTGTGTGTACCATTTATAACAGTTGTAATTTTATTTATTATGTCTTACAGTCAATAAAAACTTAAAGACTGCTGACTCAGTTCATTGGCTGGCAGTCAGTGACACCTACTATATTGAGGGCAAGACATTAAAAGGTCACTGCTAAAGAAGCTGGTTGTTCTCAAAGTGCTGTATCCAAGAATATTAATGGAAGGTTGAGTGAAAGGAAAAATGTAGTAAAAACGACTCACAAGTGGTAGAGACAACCCATTCAAGGGTTTGGGTTAATTTATGAGTTAAAGCTGGAGCTTCAAGTGTCATCCGAAGGAGGTTTCCACGATGCATTAAGGAGAAAAAGTTCTTGACTGGTGTTCACTGGTCCAACCAGTTTTCAATAGTTTCAAGCCAGAGTACTCAATCTCAATAGATGGAAACACTTAAAGTACATTACTGTGTTTATATGGAGGCTACAAAGAAGTTTCACTTTCAGAACCTATTTACTGAGATAAATCTGTGCATAAATTACTGCCAGTATTTTTTGGGGGGTTTTATATGCTTTTCCTAAAATCAGCAGACTGTTAGGATGGGTTATTCTCTCCTTGAGCAAGTACAAGTAAGCACCTAATAAGCACCTTGGCTGCCTGTTATCCTGCTCTAGGAACTGGTCAGATAGAAGCATAAAAAGGTCTGAAAATAAGTGCAATGCCTGGAATCACATAACTAAAATTGTTGTCAAAACATTTAAGCACATAGCAGGAAAATCACCCACCAGCTAGATGTACAGAAAATCAATGCAAGTTGGAAGCTAATCTACATTCACTATGGACAAATTTGGGGTTCACTGAATTATTCCTGAACATCAATATTTTGCTTAATAACTAATTATTTCAAAGGGAAAACAGTATAATCACAGGTTTTCAGTGCACATAAAGAAAACTCACACAACCAGTGCACAAAAAGAAATAGACATTTAAAATATAGTAATTGGAAATAGAATGCTAAATTTAATAAAGTTCCTTTTTGAATTTCATGTTTTAGTTTCTAGCTCCCTGACAACCCGGAAATTCAGTTAACATTCTCCAGCCGATTGCAAATCTGCACTCTGGTTTCCTTTCCATATCTAAATATTAATAGTCTCCATTACATGAAAATGACTTTCATCTCCGTCTCACATGGAGGGATTAGATTTTAATCAAGGCATTAAATATGACTTTCTATTCCTGCAGATGGGGAAAGATGGCAGGCAGTCAATTAGTATCACGCTCTGTTTGCGGTCTCACAGTGAAGCCTGATAAAGTCTTTGTTGTCACTGAGATGCAGTTAGAGCATAAACAAAACACAAATGAGGCAACATAATGATGAGATTCTGTCAACAATCAGTGTGCTGCTATAAATGTGAAAATATCTTCATTTTTAGGCTGAAACTGCTTATGCTATTCAACTCACACATCTAATGATTTTGACTGCTGACATCATCAGCTCTGATCTCAATCACAGCTGGTGCTGTGCATCAATATTTGCAAAATTAGGCTAAATTGGAATAACTTTTCTCCACTTTTGAATCAATCACCATTAAAATAAAACTCTGTGAGACACTTTGGTCCACAAAGTAAGTAGTTCTAGTCTCTGAAACTAAGTTAGTGACAACTGTGTAATATTTACAACACTTTTCTGCTTACCTTCAATTATTCTGTTCATTTATCCATTTCATCTGATTCTGGGTGTAGTTCCAGGTTGAGAAGTCAAGTCCATCTCTTACTGACAAATAAAATAAAAAAAAAAAAGATCTGATAGTTAGAGCCTACCAGGTTCACCACCACCTGGACACGCCCAGCAGCACTTTAAGGTGCTCACATGTGCGCTCAATAAAGCCTGATTGCCTCCAACAGGTTTTGTCTGATTAGAAGAATATTTACTCCCCACCAGCAGTGTGAAGGTATTTCTCTGAAGATGAAGCTGTGTCAACTAGAAGGTCTGATTTTTGTGCTCATCATACATGCTGCCACAGCACAACGGAGCTTCAGCAGCAAATTTAGCTGCTACAAACCTCAGCCTAGAAAACCAAACTATGGAGCCAAGTAAGTTGTTTTTTTTTTTTCTTCCCTCCTTCTCTCCATTGTTGTATGTCCTCTAAAGGTGCAGTTAAAGTGGCTTAAATACAAGAGTAAATAAGGTACTTTAAAACTGTAGTGCAAGGGAATGAAGGCATGATGGATTATGTCATGGTCTAAGCTTGTCATGTTGTGCCTTGGATTTAATGACTCTGGGCCATGGTGGTTTAACTGAGCCATTCAGTGACATAATGCTTTTCTGTTGTGACTTGACTGAGGTGAAGGGAATGACTGTCAGTCTGAGGTGGATCTGTTGGTGATGTTGACTTGTCTTCCATAGAACTGCATCTCGTCCTCATGAACTCCTGAACCTTGCTCACCTGCCCAAGTCCTGGGACTGGAGGAATGTGAACGGCATTAACTATGCCAGCACCACCCGTAACCAACACATCCCTCAGTTCTGTGGCTCCTGCTGGGCACATGGTAGCACCAGTGCTATGGCAGGTAAATGGTACCAGTTTGTGGTGTTGACTGTCTTTTAGGTTTTTAATGTACATTAAAACTATGCCAATATAGCTAAATTAAACTTTCCAGGAACACAAAATGGCTGCTATTAAAGCTATTGTGGTTATGGCTTGAAGAAATGATTTTAATTTGAAAAAATGCAATGATAGGAGGGGGGGGGGGGCTTTTAAATGGGGATGTGGGAGCTAAAGTATCTGGATGACTTGCCTTTGCATTTCAATTTCACTTCCTGTAGATCGTATCAATATTAAGCGTGGAGGGGCATGGCCATCTGCTTTTCTGTCAGTCCAACATGTAATTGACTGTGCTGACTCTGGTACCTGTCATGGAGGAGATCATGCAGGTGTATGGGAGTATGCCCACAACTATGGGATTCCTGACGAGACCTGTAATAACTACCAGGCTGTTGACCAAGGTAAGAACTAAAGCCTCACCAGTTCCTATTTGAATAAAATGTGCCTTTGTAGTTGGAATTTATTTATTTTTTTTCCTAGCCTGCAAGCCATTCAATGCCTGTGGCACTTGTACAAATTTCGGGGAGTGCAGTATTGTCCAGAACTACACATTATGGAAAGTGGGGGACTTTGGTGCTGTGAGTGGAAGGGAAGAGATGATGGCAGAAATCTATGCTGGAGGACCAATCAGGTATAAGTTGAATAAAATGAAGACTCTAACGTTTTTAGAACGCTTAAGTTGAACGTGTGCACATGTCTGTCTTCAGCTGTGGAATCATGACCACTCAGAAACTTGACGAGTATACTGGCGGCTTGTACTCGGAGTCTGTCCAGTTTCCTGTGATTAACCACGTTGTGTCAGTAGCAGGCTGGGGTGTGGAAAATGGCACTGAATATTGGATTGTTCGCAACTCTTGGGGAGAACCTTGGGTGCGTCAAGCTACTAGTTTGTTTGCTAGATTTAAACTAAAGTTTTGTTGAACATGGTTGCAAGTAAACAACTTTTTTTCTTTCAGGGTGAGAAGGGTTGGCTCAGGCTCGTGACCAGTGCCTACAAAGACGGAAGTGGAAACCTGTATAACCTTGCTTTGGAAGAAGACTGCATAGTTGGAGATATGATCATCCCCTTAACTTATCAATAAAAGTTGTGGATATTTAAGAACTGAAGATTGGACTGATGCAAGATTAATCACTTAAGAATTGTAAATGACTAATCTCTTGAATGTAACGTGAGCATTCTGATTTCTACTGGGTTGCCCAACTACAGTCCTTGGCATCTCTTGTCCTGCAAATTTAGAGGCACACCAGAAACAAATGACTGAAATCCCAAATTTTTTGCACAATCCTGTTGAGGCATTGATGTAGTTTTTTTTTCCCCCATCCCCAGTTAATCCTGGAGTGTTTCAACTGCAGCTAGTTGGTGAGACAACAATGCAGACACACTCCCCTTGAGGTAATTTGAAGTGGCAAATTGACCAAAAATGCAGACCTTTGATTGGCAGAAAATGCAAACATGAATGTAAAGTCCCACTAGGAGCCCTAGAAAGAATTTGAAACCTAGATTTTACTTTGAGACAAATGTCTTGGACTTCAAAATGGAATTTTGTCAGAAATGACTTGCTGAAAACCAGAAATGCATTGTTTACATCAACCTAAAACTTGGCTTGGAAAGATCTGCAAATGTGTTTGGGCCATGAAAAAATGTAAACTGCAGAAAGCAAGTTGGCCTTAAGTCTTGGATCTCTATGGAAGTCTGTGATCTGCTAGCAGATTTTGTGAATCCTGCATCTTTGTAGTTCTGGCCAAACCATTGGTTTAAAAATATTTGCAGTTTCATTCCTAAATGGTAAAGTCATGAATAGGACTCAAACATTCATGAGCTCAATGCTGTTTGTGTAATTGAAACTTGTTTGAAAGTGGATATGTTCAGGTATTTTTCAGAAATATAATTGGATCATCCTGAGCTGCAGTACATATTAACAGACAATTGTAGAGTTGTTCAAAAACAAAGATTTTTATGAAATCAAGCATTTTACAGTGGTACTTTGAACAGTGAAGTTTTTTTTTTTTCATTACAAGTCAAATAAACTGCATGTAGATGGTAACTGGCCTGTATGTGTACAGGGCTTTATCTACTCCAGAAGAACCCAAATTGCTTCACACAACTTTCACTCATCTTTTCAAGCACACATTCACATACGGGCAAGTCACCGCTGCCCTGGAGCAGACTGCTTGGCAGGTGAAGTGTTTTGCCAGAAGACATGACAGAAGTGGATGGAGCAGGGGTTTGAACCAGCAACTTTGATTACAGGACAAACTCCCACCAGCGCAGCCCTATAAAAATCAAAGCTATTATGGTCGTTGAGCTTTGCACCTTTTAAGCACATACTCTTGTTTGAAACACCACTGTACATCTGAAGCTAGGTAATCCATAGGGGTCTCCTGAACTTGGCCAATGGTGTCCACCAACACCTGGACACCACCCTGCTTCAATGCACTGGAAACAAATGTCCTGATCAAAAACAGCTGTCTGTAGAACTTGACAGGTTGACAGTTGAAACCACTCTTTTGTGTTGGAACACATCTAAAAGTTGGACGTCGGCCCCTAAGGGCTGGAGACATGCCTGCGTCACCCCACCCTCCTCTACCCAACAACTTGAATTTTCAAATAGCCAATGCACTCTCAAGGGCAGACAGGTTTATATGCTAAAAGTTGTGAAATTGGCTTCTGATCTCAAGGGAGCTACTTGAGTTTTAAGTCAAGAGTATATGAAGTGTATATATGAAGCTGTACCTTCAGAAATATTTAGCTGCGTGGAAACTGAAGTGTTGCTGTTGACCCCAATTTGCATCTGAACTGGTGCAATGTCAAGTGAAAATGTCTGCATAGAAACCTTCCTATTTCAGACAATCATAATTTATCACTAGAAATATTACTGTATCGGGATGTGATCCAGGTAAATTCAGGCAGGTTAGGCACATAATTTTATAAAAACACTCTAATTTGTGGTGTTGAGTGTTATGAATTGCATGTAGCAATTCCCTCCTTCAGGTCCCAACATCAGTAAATCAAGTGGGTCTTTAATAAAATGACTGTTTATGTAGCTTCCTAGTCTTGATTACACACACTCAACTCGCTTATTGAGTGAATGTTTTATTGGTTTAAATTCCAACAGGCCTCTGGAGAAAGTCTGTTAAATCACCAGCTATCTATAATAGCAAACACAACAGCATCATCTGAGTTTATGTGCAATTATTGAAGCCCATTTTCATGCTCTGGAAAATAAAAGGAAACAGAGTACTCAGATACTTAGTTCAGGGAACGCAACAACAATAAAAATGCAAAAACACAAGCTGCTGTGCTCTGCTGCTGATATGGAAATGCTTTCCATTAACTCCAGTTTCCATTCAGCTTCTCATGGGAGAACAAAAGGATAATCAAACCTTCTGTGGTGCTCTGCAAGCCTCAAACCTTTAGAGCTGTGCTGCTTCCAAGGTGAGACATGCTGTGAAAAGAATAAATAAAAATGAGCATAATTTTGTTGCTCAGAATTAAGTGATCAAGCCCCCACCCTCCGGCAATCTTTCACGTAAAATCAAATTTGCAGTTTGATTAAATTTCCTGCTTGCTCTTTCATTTGCATAATCACAAGCAGAGCTCTAATGGTCGGGAATGAAAACACATGCTAATCTATGCGTCGAAAGCAAAAAGTTATTTTCCAGGAAACCAGAAAAGGTCTGAAGAATGCAGGTTGCAAAAGCATGAGTCCTTTTAATGTAAGTGATTCAGCATTCATCTTCATCAGTGCAATCAATATGACAAAATGGATTTTTCAGTAATTTTTCCAAACCCATTATATGTCATTTTGGGTATTGATTTATTTTGTTCTGTAAACATGTAAATGAAGGAGGTGGAAGATGCATAAAAATGTTTTTTTTGTTTCTTGAGGCCTCAGATTATCGGCCTTAACAGATTTGAAGGGCATAACCACAACTAAAGTATTCTTGAACAAGGCATAGATCTGATTTATCCGCAGAATCACTCTACAAGGCCACTACGGGAGTCTGCTTGTTAGTTGTTGTTTTTTTTTTTTTTTTGTAAAATCTGTGATTTGCTTTGCAAAAAAATGCAGCATAACAAAGAGATTTCACACAACGTTTGAAACTGGAGGCACTGCATCTTATCATGACTCAAAACATGCCCAAATGATGCTTTCATGTTATTACTGCCTGGAGATATATTTAAAACAAGAGAAGGAATTACTTCTTGTTTAATGAGTTCCATAGTATTTTTAATAATTTATCACATCAAAATGAACCGTGTTGTCTTTTTATCTCATATCTGACAAATCAGCTTTCTTCACCAAAAAAGCTTTTTTGAGTGCAGGATTTTTGGATTAATCAAATGTGAAAGATTAGCTCTATTAAATGCTGTAAATCAGAATTTAACAAAAATGTCTATTTGAACCAATTTGCATTAAAGATTGGGTTTGAAATCTCATCACTGAAAATGCACAGTTTGCTTCTCAGACAGCAGTTGTTTTTCCTGTTTATCCGTGTTTTTCTTTCGAGCAAAAGAAGCCCCTGACCAACAATCAGTCAGCAGGATTCCAGACTAAGTCTCCAACCACATCCATCCTGCTAGTTCCTCCTTCTGTCAGATATACCCGTGCAGCCTCGAGGCAGCAACAGAATTAGCTCTAGTTAATGAAAGAGTATTAATTTCTCTTAGTCACAACAAAATAAAGTACTAATGTGGCCATGAATATTTCAGTTACACTGCAGCAACACGGGAATCTGCTCTCACAATCTTCCCTGGCTTGCAGAACAAGAATTGGCGATTAAATGCATTATTAATGCCTCATAATAAAATGTATATTTTGCAGCGGTGGCATGGAGTAAAAATCCAATGAGGAGTCAATACTATTTCAAACTAACTTGCTGAACACTTTCAATAATGAGAAACTGCCTCCACGCCTCTGCAGCTTAGTGAACAGAGCTCCTCTTTCTGTTATCACTGTCTATTGTAAGGTAGTGCATTCTTATTGTATCCATTAGAAATGGATGTGATCCTTCCAAGTCAGTCTTTTTTTTTTTTGCAGTCTCCCCCTGGAAGTTTTAATTAGAACAGCAGTCATTCGTGCTATCGTTGTTTCAAGAGAGCCGCTTCAGCATTCTTTAGATGCCCACTTCATCACAGGATCAGAGGCCCACAGAGGGTGGACTGTTCAGGGTGGCTGCCTCATGTGTCCTCTGCATTTTACCTCCGCATTCAGAAACTGATTCTCTACTGAAACGGGGCTGTTAAGAATGTTTTGCAAATTTTCTGGGACAAGTACAGAGATAAGTTTAGACTCAAAGAACTTGTTGTTAGATTCATAATTCTCACAATCCAACACAAACCTAGAGAAGCATGGGCAATGTGATCCCTATGGAATGTTGTTTCTGAAACAGTTGGACTGGAAATATAAGAAACTTAGTTTTAGTGGTTTGATGGAAATGTTTTCGTTTGGGGCCTTAAGGGATTCAAACTTTTGATGTGACTTTTTCAGCTTTTTTTTTATGGAGCAGTTTTTGGCAGATGGTTTGATAGAAATAAGATGTTTGCCTGAAGACCAACAAAATAAATACAAAAAGAAATTATAATAATAACATTGTGTTCAGTAACTTCCGATTTCTTCAGTTTTCCACAGATAGTTAAGCATAAATAAGTTATTAAAAGTTTATGTGCATTAAAGTGAAAATGTCATGTTCTGTTGGATGAACCTTTACATTTGAGTTGTTTTGTTGAAGCGTTAGGATGTAAACTGTTTTCTCAATAGTGCAAACATCCTGGCTTGCATTAAATAGACATAATTATCCCACTTTGCTTCACACTCCTGCCTGACTGATGACACAAACTGTGTTGGAAACACAAAGGCTTTTGTGAAAATGTAAGGTGGAAAGTATGCTTATCTGTCCAAATGTGTTTATTTGTTTGTTGTGCATTCATTTCTAATTTCACAGTGAAGTTGTAGTTGAATTGTCCTGGCAGATTTTTAAAACATGAAGTTAAATTTTCTTAAGACAAATTAGCTCCCTTTTGGCAAAGGCATTGCACTTGTTACACTACATGAAATCAGTGATTTAAACCAAGAAAGTAATGTTTTTATGTTTTCAGCTGAAACGAGAACAACACAGTGCCTTGTGTCCAGCCCTCCTGAGTCTATAGGTACAACCATATTTTACAGCTGCAGGGTTTTTCAGGAATGTGTTGACCAGCTTTGTACATGTAAAGACTGAAATTTCTCCTTTGCAAACTAACTAAGCAGAATCAGACTGAGCAGACAGCCTGTGTGAATGAAAGTTTTTTAAATCTTGTTGCAGATCTTCAACTTAATTTATGTTTTGATTTTGGATTGGGATTTCTTAAACATGGAAACATTTTAATCAAGCTCATTCTGGTATAGGTCTGCATGTACGTGTAGGTTTCAGTGAACCTCCTCCCTGACTTCAAGTCTTTTTCATCTTCACATAAGGTTTTTTGGTGCTTCTGCAGGATTGGTCTGTATTTAACTTCAACTACCTCCAGCGTTATGCCTGGTCCCCTGAAGATGTGTCTGGGGGGTTAGGTCCGAATTTGTTTTCTGCCACATTCTGCACATAGATTACAAAGCTAAGTTTTGGTCTCATCTGACCAAAACATGGCTGGTTGCTAACAAGACCTCCAAAACATTTCTTATAACAATTCCTTTCTTGTAGCCATTTATCCATGAAGATCTCTAGAGTTCACGGTGGTAAACAGTGTTTACAACAGCCACAAACTCATAAATATTAAATATTCAGATTCCCATTTGATTAGAGACTGAAATCCAGTAGCATTGGAGAAATGTGTGCCACTTCATTTTGTGTCATTTTTCACTGTCAAAGTGACCAGAGCTGCCACAGTGGGACCATGTTGCTAACATCTGGTCATCGTGGGACAAAATCAGTGACTTTTATCTTCCACGCAGTGGCCTTTATAGTTGCTTCCTCTAGTTTTCTTGGAAATGTCATCCTCTCAACAGAGTTTGACATGAACACAGTAGTTAGTCAGGGGTCTTTTGGTTCATATGAACTGACCCGCAGCTGCATGATGCTGCCCCCTGTTGAAAAATTCATTTTCATGTAATGACTGAAACCTTAATGTTATTTTATTTCTATATGTGTTCACTAACATACAGCAGATATCAAAGACTTAATTGCATGTGTTAATTAATTTAGTCTTAATTTAGTGAGTCTCAAAGCTATTTGTCAAGTTGTGAAGATTAGAAACTGCATATATTTGGCATGAAGGAATTTTGAGGTATAAAGATTTGATCCATGTGTTACTTTTTGTTCTAAAAGATGGCTTCTGTCAGAAAATAGTGTATTCACTCTTGGCACACAATGAGTTAAGATGTGTCTTGATAATATTTACTTGCAATAACTAATATTGATGGAGATATCATGTGGAACTTCACAATTTTTATTGCAAAAAGGGAACATTTTGGTGTCATTTCGAAACTCTGTGATTAACTACATAATGGCTTTCAAAGCAAACTCATTTTCTGCACATTTTTTAAATCATTAAACATTAAAACCATTTTCCCTCTAAAAGTAACCGACTTTCTGGACGTCAAAGAGCTGATTGATGTCGCAGTAGAGGCTGCCTGCAGGAAAACAAATCTGTCTAAATGTGGCTTTGAAGAAAAGGAGCAGCTTTCCCCCCTCTGATCAGAAACTTGGGTTTGGTGGAAGAGCGCCCCGCCCTCCTGGTCCATATAACCAGAAAGCCAGTTTGCAGGACGCTCAAACAAAACAGGAACGTTGGAGATCACTTCGCTGTGTATGAAGTATTCCTGGGGGTGAACTCTGGCTATTCTGACCCAACGGATTACACTGGCTGTTTCATCTTTTGACGGCAAGCAAGCAACCACAAGTGACCATGGATTTTCTCAATCACAACTATTTGAATGCGCGCAACCCCTATGATTACACTTTCAATTTCTGGAACGACTATCTTGGACTCACGACATTGGTTACGAAGAATAATAAGCTCAACATGCCCCAGAATCCGAACTCTATCACCGAGTCCCTGAAAGCGACGCTGGGTTTGGACGATTCCCCGGCGTGCCCGTGCGTAATCGCGGGCGGCACCGGAGAGAGCGGGCACCTGGACTGTTGCTGTCCGTCCGGCAGCCCCCCGCCACCCTCCATCCTGGACCTGAAGGAGCGCTTCTCCATCCTCAGCCCGTTCCAAAGCCAGCTGCCGGAGCGGGAGATGGGCTTCGGTGGAAGCTTTGCGGGGTTCGATCTCTTTGGTGTGGAGCGGAAGATGCGCAAACCCACAACCAGGGGCAAGCAGGAGCCCAAAATCTGCGTGTTCTGCCGGAATAACGGAGCGCCGGAGGAGGTGTTCGGCTCTCACGTCCTGAAAACTCCGGACGGCCGAGTTGTGTGTCCGATTCTGAGGGCTTACACCTGCCCGCTCTGCAGCGCCAACGGGGACAATGCCCACACGATAAAATACTGTCCACTGTCAAAAGACCAGCCATCCCAGCGCCCATTAAAGGGGGGGAGGGCTGTGGGCGGTAAGAGGATGAAAATATTTTAAATAGACGAATCTATAAAGTAAATTGAATTGCACTGAACAATTTCCAGATGTCTGTTTTGATTTCGGTTTTAGCCTTTATTCCTGTCTCATAAGCATACTGTCTTTTTTCTTTGTTCCATCTATGAGATTGCTTCTATTTTTATAGTTCTTTTATCCACATAGAATCATTTTCTGCTTTATACATCAGATTTACTCTTTTCTCTAGTTTAGTCATTTGAGTGTGTGCATACAAAAACACATATGTATCAATAATCCAACATTTTTAATAGTATTTTGGTCACTTAAGAAAATACACTGACATTTGGTAAGGGGGATGAATGTCATAACCAATTTCTACCAAGTATTTTTGTATGGTGAGCTAAAAGCTTGCTGCAATCTTCTTTCATGTCTTAGAGAAACCAAAGTTATGTTTGCCATTAAAAAAGCCGAGGAATGTGTTGGTAATGTGTATGTGTGGGGCTGAGTGAAGGAGGAAGTCTTTGAACCCCTCGGCCTGCCTGAAAAAAACTCCACCACATGTTTTCCAACTTGCTCTAAAAGTTGATGCTCATTCTGGGAGGAAGGAACTAAAAACAGACAATGTGGCTTCTGTTTTAGCTCCATGCTCTCTGGGGAACAAACAACTGATAAGAAACCTATTATATCTCATACCTGAGCAGATTTGAAACTATTCCACATTTTTATGTTTACATTCCCAAATAAAAGTGACACACTGGATTTTATTTTGTTTCTTTGTAAGTCCTATGTTGTAATTTTACTTCTTTTTTTTAGATTTTTGTTTCCCTTGACAATTTGTTCAGCTGAGCGTCTCCTGGCCAGGTCTACTCTGATATACAACAGTGTGAGTCCTTATTACCCAGAAAACATAGCAAATGAATGTCAGTAAACAATGATCCATTTTTTTTTCTTTTCTGAAGAATCCCAAAAAAAGATGCAAAAATGTCCTGAATGTACAATTCAAAGTGTCACTTGTGGGACTGCACATTTCTGAAAGTTTTGTTTACCAAAGGAAAACAACTGCATTAATGAGAGAAAGACAAAAGGTTTGCTGTACAGTCAATAAAAATGATGTTTATTCAGTATTTTAACATGACAAGTGACTTCAGAGGGCGCTACCTCAACGGGATTTTGTACTTACATGTAAAAAAAAAAAAAAAAAAAGAAAAATCAATAGCAGTTTATTGATATAGTGCTGCCATTTATATTAAGGGTTTTTGATAGTATTTTTGATCTTTGTATAACATAATTGTATTTTCATTTTGTTGCATTTAACACAATGGAAGTGAGTTTCCAAAAAGCTATGATAAGCATTACTTCACCAAAAGGTGATTGTCTGTAAATAATGAATATGCCCATACTTTTGAAAGATTAGCTGTCCAGTGATACATTGAGGGTGCAAACGAGTGAAAAAAATGCTGACAACAATTGCCACTTTTAACAGAGGTTTTTGATTAAATGATTAAGAGAAAAAGAAACACTGTTGAACTTTGTTATTTATATTTTACCATATTTTACTGTATGCTGCTGTGCAGAATAACATGAATTCACTAGAGAAATAAAAACATATCAAATATTTGAGCTACATGGCTGCGTTCTGTGGTTTACTTAATAACAGAGAAGTATACAAGCATGTCTCTAAACAAGTCTCAGATTACTGTTTCACTGAAAGCTGAACAACTCAACCAGGCGACATGCCTTGGAAGTAATGTGAATATTACATTAATGTTCGACATGTTCTACACTCATAACAGTAATACTCTAACCTTTGATCCAACTCTAGCAGATCTGCTGCCCTGACATCTCAAAGATTTTCCCTGAGAAGACAAACACAGTGCCACAGTTGTTCGCTGTTGTTTCGGGAGGTCGGCCCACGCAGGAATGTCTTGGCTTGTGTCTCTGGTTCAGAAAGATCATGTTTGCGCTGAAGTGGATTGAATAGCTGGCCCTCCTGGCCTTCCCCGCCTGCCATCTGTGGAATGGCTGCTGCAGACACATTGCAGGGCTCAAAAGCAGGCAGGAAGCTTTGCTGACGCTTCTTGTTTTCTGTGAAAAACTCAGAGCTGTACTAAAGGAGTGCAGCTGTGAGTGCTTGTGACTTACAGCCGCAGCTTGAATCACTACAAATGTTCCATAAATTAGGTAAATAATGAATGAAGAAATGCTATGATTAGTTTATGAATAGCCTTACTGTCTCCAGTCTCTCCAAGTCAATCCTTATAATTGCTTCTGATTCTAGTTTGCATATATTAGACCCCCCCACCCCTTTCTTCTGCCTTCATGCATCTCTCCAGCTGAGGCCATGGCATTAAAAATGGATGACTACTAAGTGCAACAGGGATTTGTCTCTGTGAGAACAGTGGAGAAAAAGCCTTGCAGGCTAGCATTTCAGGCAAACACAGTCAGCAAACAGGTCGTATTCCCACTACGCCTCCACTTCCATTAGTCGCTCTGCAGATAGGTCTGTATAATCCAGTTAGCTGCACCATTTATGAGATATGTATCTTTCATGATCCTATAATATGTCTTCGCCAGCTGGTTGTTATGATGCATACAATGTGTGTTCTAAACCAATCCTTCTCCATAGTTTGACAGAGAAAGCAATAAAGATGTAAAACAGCAGAAAATTTGATTTCAACTATAACTGGGCGTTTAATTACAAAATGAGTAACCTGGAGGTTTCATTAAAGGACAGAATGATCAGTCAGGTGTTGACCCACAGTGTCTGTCACTAAGACCGAGGCAACTGGATCCCCTCTGGCACTTAGTCAAGATTTAGTTAATGCTCAGCTGCAGTATTTAGTCATTTCTGCCCATTTGATTTATTGGACTCATTAAGTCAGTGTGTTTATCATTGTGTTGGCTACATGCAATGTTTCTGGAATAAAGTGCAACACTGCAGGGTAGAAATGTAAACTTTCTCTTTAGAAAGCATGACAGCCATTTTTGATAAGCTCATTGTTATACTTTTCAAGGGATTTGATAATAAAAAATTACCTAATGGTGTGCAGAAATAATCCATTGACTGCACATTAAATTAAATTATTGTTATTAACAAAACCCAGTGTGCTTGACTGAGTATAAAATGTCAACATTCAATTTTTGCAGAAGTGTCTGCAGACGACAGTGAAAAATAGCAGAGGGTCTTTGGTTCTGTTTTTCTGCCAATAGAGGTGGAGGTTTGAACTGATCATGATCTAAAAGCTGAGAAATACAAGGAGACGCTTCTCATCAGGCAATATGCCTCAAGCTGGTATTTGATTGAGCCCAAATGTAAGCTGCAGCAGAAGAACAACCACAAGTCAATGTCATTAAAAACTGATCTCAACATCTTCAATTTGTCTGGGATTACGAACAATCATGGTTCTGTGGTTAGTTTTCCAAGATATTTAGTGCAACCTATGAGTTAAACTTTATTAGAAACCATGTACCAAAAGCAATTAATGCTTTTAAAGGGGCATGATTAGTTAAACAAAGCTTATATGATCCTTTTTTTATACATTCACCGGATGTTACTGACTGATTAGCATAAAAAAAATCAACATTTCCATTTTTTAAAATGTTTTAGCTTCCAGCTTTTTTTTTTTATTAATTTGGCTAAAACTTTTGCCCAGTGCTGTTGTAAACAGTTGCATTGTCTTTGTTTTATTTCAGTCTAAATTAATTTTTAACTAAATTTGTCTGACCTTTTCCATAAAATAATTATCAAATCTAATAGTCCACATTCACTTTGTGTTTCTACTTTGGGTAGAAGCATTTAGCCTTATTGTGTCTGAGTCTCTATGCAGGACAAAGCAAAACCTGAAATGATTCAATTCAATCCCACAGTGGTTTGATTAACATTATTCTCTTTTGTTGACCCACATCACAACAGGTTGAAAGGCTTATAATAAGCAGCAAAGCTGCAGGATTCATTCATAGGTATCACCCTTTCAATGAATGCACATCCAAAAAGGATGCTCCTGTCGCCTAGCAACTCCCTGCCATAAAATTGAACCACAGCTGAGCACAAAGTCACTTCATAGTGAGAGGTAAATGGGGTATCATGTTTAGTCGTCAACCAAGAGATTTGGTGGTCATTTGGTGCAGATTTTAAATTGGAAAAAATAAGAAAAAATAATCTGGCATTGACATCTTGACAAAGCAATGTCTCATGTGGTGGTAAAGGGGATTACATTAAGCAAACATAATACCTGTACTGTTATTTCAAATTTATTTTTCTGATTGTTATCCATATCTGCAGTCACTGGTGTGGAAGGATTCATTATGACGACTGCAGTGGTGATGAACTCTCTGTCCACAGTGCTGCACTGACCGTCTCTTGGACTCTACAATAACAACTGTGTCCCTCTGAGGGCAGATTACTGCTTTGATGCTGTAATTGAAATTTCACAAAGGATTTATGTGAAATCAAAACCCCGAGCTATTTAAACGAGCTGGACAGGTTATTAAGTTCCCTGCACAGCATGATCATCTCATTTCTTGGTGGCTGTTTCACTTGTGCAGATGTACTGTCAGTTGAAATAACCCTCAGACCGGTGTGAGGTTTGCACAGCAGAAGAACGTTAAATGATTTCAACATTAGGTCAGAGAGCACAGCAGGTATTTTCCAGTTTGTGTTTCCTTCAAAATGTTTCAGTCCTTAATATTTAACCATCTGCCTTCAGCTGACCATGCTGTAGAATCATTTCACTTATTCAGTCTCATAAAAGATAAGACAAAGACAGAAACAAGACAGCAGAGAATGTTTTTGTGTTTTTTATGGTTTTTCCTATTGTTCCAGTACAAACAAAACAGGCATGTTAGCAGCTGCTTCCTCTGGTTTTCTACCTTGAAACAGATTTTTACAATAATATTTCTTTTTACTTTCTCAATTTCTTAGATGCTGCCATCCTTAGCAGTAATGTTACATAACCTTGTTTAATATTTATGCAGTGAGAACCATAATAGAGCAATTAATGTGTATTAAAGCTGACAATGGAATAAATTACTGCACTTGAAAGTAAAAAAAAAAAAGACAAAAAATATATAATTCATGATCCCACCATTCACACATTGTTTGTTTTTTTCACATATTCAATATCAGGTGACCAGGTGACCAGGTGACCAGGTTCAGGTTTAAAAACCAGACTTCACAGGTCTGAAGCAATATTATATTAACATATTAATAACCCTTGATGTTTTTACATTTCTTCAAGTAACAACTAAAAATCACAACAGTTTCCCTCTGTTGTATTTGGATTTATTAGCACAAGCAGTACATAGTCATGAAATGGGGGCAGGGAGAGATGGTGGGTTTAATTCTAATTAGATACCTGGGAAGTAAAAAAGAAATACAGTTTGCTGCAGTTACAACTGCAAGGCCTTTGGGTGTGATTAAAGTTTTTTCCATTCTTGTTTGCAAATTAGCTTTTACTCAGTAAAATTAGATGACCATCTGTGAGCATGAGTTTTGTCAAAACGTCTCCATGACAAGTTATTGCTCTGCTAAATCATTAGGTCCAGCAGAAGTCATGAGCAAGTAAAACTGTAATAGTGATGAAATGTGCTGCCTTTCACCTGAAGCGCAAATTTTATATGAGAAATATGCAATGTTTGAAAACATAAAAGATTAGCTCATGAAAGAGCTGATTTATGAGCCAAGTGTGCAAATTTAGCAACATGAAAGAAAACTGGATATTTCTAACAGTTGATTAAGAGAAACGGAAATTTCTAAAGAATTCATTGTTTGAAGTTAATGTGACTCTGAGAATACACATTATTAATTTAAATAGCTGAAAGTATTTGCTGATCAAACAGCTTTATCAGATGGTCCAGTTACATTACATTCTCTCAGTTCATCGAAGCACGTTATCACAGCGTTGCAGGCAGGTGATAAGTTACAGAGAATTCACTTGTTGGCCCCAACATTTCCCAGAATACACTCACAATAAGGACGTTCCTGTCGCCTAGCAACTCCTGGAGATAAAATTGGACGGCAGCCAAGCATGAAAGTCATTCTTTCTGAGCGAGGAAAAAAAAAAGGATACCATCTTTAGCTTTTATTATGGCCCGGGGGGTAATTTGGTGCCACATATCAGTCCCAATTTTTAAAAAAAGAGGCGAGGAGCACATTTTATTTAGAGACACATAGAGATGGATGCCTTCTGTTTTAAAATCTGACCTGTGTAAACCGTTCGAGTTAAACCTCGGTTCGGTCATTTATCTCAGGTGTGCACAATACAACAACAACATTGCAGCACATTTATTAATTCTAATAACAGTATATTGAAAGTGTACCAGTCTCCTTCTGCAATAACATGTTGTGCAGATTAAATATGGGAAAACTGTTGAACAATGATGATTTTTTTTTATGTGTAATGTTTTCTCCAAATAATTGGAAAAATTAATTTGTTTTGACTAGTTGCTTTTTTTGCATAGTTGTTTCCTACAAACTATCTAAACATGTTTAACTACAGAACAAAATGTCCTGGAATAAAAATGCAAGCATGAATTTAAAGTCAAACTGAAAAAGACTGTTGATATGTCTGCAATAAGAAAATTTGATATTTAATGAGATCTTTAATGGAGACATAATATATCATTTTTAATTTTTAATATAGATTTATCTACATCTAATTTACAACAAATGCCGTCTTGAGGAACTTTAAAATATTTAATTTACGTACAGAAATACTTTGTAAATTCAAGAACAGAGCAAGAGAGTCTTTTGAGAGTCTGGAAATTATTATTCAAAGAAGGATTCTTCATAAAATAAAGAACATTGCTGAGCATCTTCATGATGAGACTGTTATAAACACACTATAATAGTCTCACTATCTACAGTCAGAGGCTTCATCAGACCCACTGTTACGCAAACTCCAACTGGAGATCCTTTCTGCCCAAAGCCAACAGTACAATGACTCTTTAAAGAAACATGGATAATTTATATTTCAATACAAATTAAAATACTGCATTAATATGGGAGTAATACAGTATTTTTGAATAGAACTGAGAAGACATCAGCATCATACTTGTCTGTCTGAATTGTTACGTCTCCCTGCAATTTGGTTCTGTTTAGATCTAAGACATGGTTCACTGAGGCATCAGGCTCTGTTGAGCTCGCCCTCTGCACAGGGAAGCTTTTTGTGTATGTGTGCTGTCGTCCAAAAGTTAACAGTGTGAAGCTACAGTAGATGAAGCTTTGCACTGGTTAACCATTAAGCGGCTGACAGTTAGAAATGGCCAAGATGAGTTGCAATAACTTTTAATCTAGCAACACACAATGTCAGCACATAAGGAAATCAGAGTGATGCAGCATATATAAGCTCCTGGGTTGTTTTATGTCAGGTTATTATGTAAACCCTTGGTTCCTAGTAACGTCCCTGTTGCAAAAACAACAAGGTTGTGTTTCTTGGTCTGGTTTTCAAAAGTCAAAGTTACTGTTTCAATTGTAAATGGATAAAAATACTGCAACGGTTTGCAGATCTGTTTGTTTTGTCAATGTATTACTGGATAATTCCCTTTTTAGCTATTTTTTTCCCAACTCATTTAGCAGATGTTAGGTCTGAAAAACCTCTCGCTTTTTTCAGTTTCGTTTTGGTTTGGTCATATGAAACTGGAAAATGTTACGTTAAGGTTCTTTTTTGTTGATGAGTATTATTTGGATTTACGAGTCAGATTTTTAACTCAGTAGGAAAAATCAACATGAACACATGAAAAGTCTTAATTCCAGCTATGTTAGAGATTTCCTACCGCACAAAAGTTATTTTTAGAGGAATAAGAACATGGAACTCCCTTCCTTCAACATTGAAGGAGTGAATTTACATACCCTACCCATGTTCATAAAAACAAGATATTGTATGAACTTTATTCTATTCAGGAATAAACAGTTTTCTTTCTTTAACCTGAGGACTAATTAGCAAAAATTCAAGAAAGCACATATCAGTGAGGCAGCTCATGAATCCTTTGCTCTCTAGGACTGTTTGAGTAGTTTTTTTACTTCGACTCGAATTAATTTAAATCCACTCCAACAAACTTGAGGTAATGAACCCTAGTTTAGCTCATACTTTGTAATAAAGCTTGTGAAAAAAATGTTGTTCCTTTAACTCACAACCATTTGACTTCATTACAATCTACTTAATTCCTACAGACAAAATGTTCATTAAGAAGGGCTGGAGGCTGTTTTCTTATCTTGTGACCAAAATAAAACAGATTTGCTTCATTGATCATTGCTTAAATTGTGAAACTGATCTGTTTTCTTTCTATGTTATTAAATAATGCATTGAACTAAAACTGCCAGAGGGCATAAGGGCTTTAGCTTTCATTTGATATTGTAAAACTGAAACAAAAGAAGGCTTCAACAGGTTTTAGGGGGGATTTGCAAGATAAACTGCTCTGTAAGTAGAGGTAAACAATAGAAAGGGAGCAAAATGTACACTCAGCCCTGTGCTGCAGTAATGGCTGCTGACTGTGTATTTTCACAACCTGATATTTTCCAGTGCTACAAAGAAGAGTACAGCCAATGCATTATGTTAGCACTATATAACTGTCATGGTACCTAAAAACAATGTGGTAAGAAGCTGTTTTAAATCCATGAGTTATTTCCCAAGAGAAGAAAAGGTTAAAACAATGTGGTCTGTGTATTTTCTTTGTTTTCTGTTTGTCTCTTGACTTTAGCAAGCATTTTTGACTGTTACATTAGGGATCAGGAAAACATTTGTTAGTTTCCTGAGGCAAAAAAGAGTGGATCTAAAACATGGAGGAAAGTAATAAAGGATGAAGCAACCCAAATATCATGAACAAGAAGTGATCCAAGATGGAGATCAAAATAGAAGATAGGAGGTCAAACTTGGACACAAGCTGTTTTATTGGTTCCTAACACAGGACAGGTGCTGCTAAGAAGTGGCTCATTCATCGATGGGATCACAGAAAGAGCTCAGCCCAACCTCGAAGTCAGCCAAAAGTGTCTGAACTCTTAACGTGTTTTTTTTGTGAGTGGGAAAATTCCAGTGCTGCACTGGCTCCCATGTGGTTGTGGTTTGGGTTAGAGGCACAGTAATGCGTTTGTGACGCAAGAGGGAGGAAATTGCAGACGCTTCCTGCACAACTGTGCTTTTGTACCACTTCCAGGTGGACACAGTCCTCTAGTCTACATACAGACAAACAAGACCCCTGCAACTCCAGCAAACGTTAAGAAATAGAGTGGTGCAACAGCACAACCCGAAGGCTGGAAGGGACATTGCAATTGGGAGGAAAATAAATGCTTTGGCTTACTGGAAACAGATGTTAGCCGAATATGGTGTTTGAGTCAATATTATGACGATAACATACAAGCTGGATTTGCTATAAAGCAACTGAATACATCTGGACATGTTGTACTTCAGACTTAGAAACATGTAAAACAATGTGACGGCTCTGTGCCGCACAATGGAGGACTGTCAAAGGTTTTTCCAAAATATATATCAGTCTTTTGTACATTTGATTTAATATAGTTTATATATACATATTGGAATGACATGCAATGATATGAGTGAGCGAGTTTAGCTGATTAGAAGTGTTAAAGTTTACCCTGAGCCTTAATGGTAATATTTTGATTTCCTACCTTAACAATGTTACGTAATACAAAGTTTTATATCAGTATGATTTTTTAACAAATAAGTTATTTCTTTTAGAGTGTTAGCGAAACACAATACAGTTGATTAATCTTTTTTTCTATTCTGATAAGAAATCTACATGGAAATCCATGGATTTCAGCATGAATTTTATGCCAGTTTAACAGCCTGGTTGTTTCATAGTGGGAACATTGTGGATGACATGCTTGTAT
>NW_006799978.1:665808-712965 GCF_000485575.1 Poecilia formosa | reverse complement strand
TCCATCCATCCATCCATCCATCCATCCATCCATCCATCCATCCATCCATCCATCCATCCATCCATCCATCCATCCATTCCTTGCCTTCATCTAGCTGTCACTGCGTGACAAGCGGTCTACAGCCTGCACAGGTTGCCATCCATCACAGGGCAAGCAAGTCATTTTGTTATGGTGCAAACTGTGCTCATGTTTTAAATCTCTAGCTCCATCTAGTGTGTGATTTGAAACAAAATAAAGCTCTAAAATCTGACTGTCATTTAACAAAATGGATTATGCCACTTATTCCTCTTTCAGCTACATTTTATAGATTGTATCCTGATTGTGGACATTTATGAAAATGATTTAAGTTGCCTGGATTCCTACAGAAAGCTGATTCCTTTTATCAGCTTAGCTGGAAAAAGCAAGGTTTTAGCTTATTTAGTTATTTCTCTGATTTTGTTCATTTTCTACATCTGTTAAAAGAACAACATCAACATCTTGCTAACTTTTATTTTATTTTGTTTTGTATGTGGCTTCAATTGTTCCATGAAGGCAGTGAAAATTATGTGAAGGGATGAAATGGATGAACTAACACTGAACTAACACTAATATCACCAGCAGTTTCATTTTAATAAGATTAATTATTGTCATAAATTTGTCAGCATCACTGCACAGCAAAACAAGATTAACTTTGTAATGATATTTTAAACCATTGTGATCCATCATAACACTGATACGATATGCACTATTATTTTTATTTTACGTGAAAAGCTGGATCCAATTGGGCTCTAATACTGCTAAATTAAATAATAATATAAAATCATATCTACTGTTATTTACATGGGACTAACATTAATCAAATGAAACAGTAGTACCATTTCTGTACCATTTTAGCACAAACATATAATGCTGTTTGTGCTAAATCTATGCATAACTCTGGCCAGGACCAAAAAATGAAGACGCTTGTAAAATCTGTAGTTTGTCCTTTTCTCGTCTTTCTAGGAACTTTTCTCTTTATTTATTCATTAAAAAAAGCTAAATCTATTTATTTGTTAGATTTGACTCCTTCTGTATCAGGAAATTCTAGTATAAAAAGAATAATTTATACTGCTACATGGAAATGAGAAACAAAGAGAAAAAAACATGAGCAAACATTAAAGTACACAAAATGACTGAAAAGGGCAACAAAACCAAGAACAGTGGACACTTAGTAAAGTCTTAGTAAAATCATAGCCATTTAAAAAAAAAGTCCTAAAATATTAAAGCAAATATATTAATTATAGAAAATATTACACAGATAAAATAGAACACTGTGCCTTGTTCAGCTTCTGATACTAAAGCACAACAGGGGAGAGAAATGGTAGAAGAGAGAGGAAAAAAGAGCAAAATACAAAAGAAAACTTTCAAAGTCGTGTATATTTCACTTTTCATGGCTTCTTACTATACTTTAACTACTTGCATCCTTGATTATACTGATTTTGTAAGCAAATAATTAAAACTGTAATGTCAGTATGTACCACAAGGTGTCAGCATATTCTTTTCAGAGACATCTGTGGTTATTGTTTATTCCATAATTGTAAGGAATCATAAGGCTTATAGACAAATATATAAACCTGACTAATTATCACATGTTTATTAAAGCTAAGTTTTTTATCAATACTCTTGCTATTTTATTAATTATGTGTATGTAAAGCACCTACTCTTTTAGTAAACATCTGAGCAAAAAGTCTTAAAATTTAATATATAATTTATTAAATTAGTTTGGTTTATCCTTACCAAAACACTTTCAGTAAAATCAGTACTTCTCCAGTTTGGAGGAAAATGTTGCATTTACCACTATCAATATTGATGAGCTGCTGAACTTTTTTTGTCAATCTGACCTATAGTCCAATATTTATCTAATTTCTGATACTAAATATATCAGGTTTTCAACATAAACTCAAAGGTACAAATCCGTCCACATGACCGGGTTGGTGAGTGACATACTTTGTCACATGATGCTGGGTGTGTAAGCACATATCTCTGAGAAAACATTTTGGAGATTTTTATTTGATATGCATCTTTGTTTAATGAAGTTTAATGAAACAAGACAGTCTACTCAGACCATGTTTCTGGTAAAAGAATTTTTTTTTTCTCTAAATCTGATACATGAGTCGACTCATAAATGACTGAATGTCTTGACTTATGTGCTGTAAATGGTTTCAAACCATCTGTTCCTCTCTGTTTCACTCCTCCTTTAACTTGCTTCACTTAACTCATCTCAAGCAGAAGGACTGATGTATTTTCCAAAGGAATTCAGCCATTCACAGCTTCTCAAGTCTCCACCTACCTGAAATAATAGTTTTCTTCTCTCTTACCCACACGTACACACCCTTCATTGATTGTTTAAGCAATATGGTGGCAGCCTGGCCATGGGTGGAGATTGACTTGTTTCCAAACACTTAATTCGATTTGTCATTGCCATCCAGGGAGGCTCAAGTGGCCTAATTTGTGTTAATGAGGGGTAATAAAGTCATAGCCCCCTATATTACTGCCAGGGGGTGTGGGTGTGTGTATGTTCAGTGAAAGTGTGTGTCTGTGAGGGTGGGGGTTGGAGGTGTGGTATTGGTCTCAAGTGGCTTGCTTTGCTGTTCCTGTGGCGTGCCGTCCATCAGGACACTGTCACCCCCCTTTATTTTCTCTATTGTAGCTCTAATTAGATCGCCTTTGTTGGGTTAATGCCGCTGCCATCTGGACGGTCGTCCAGGGGTGTCAGCCACAAGGTTGAGACTGAGAGTAGGGGGTGTGATGGGGGACCAAAAAGGACGGGTTTTACTAGTGAGAAGGCCTCTCTCCTTCCCTCATCCTCTACTTGTTCACAACCTCCGGCTAAAACCATCTTTCCCCTTTGGCTGACACCACAAGGACCCTTTCACACTTGAAGGAATTAGCGAAAGATTGATGTCTTCTTCTCTCTATCGGTGCTAGAGGGCATAGCGGCTCAGTAATGAGACCTTCTCCACAGACACACCTTGTGCTCCTCATCTCTGCTAAAACTCAGGTTGAGACAAGTAAATAAATGTCAGTTTTAGATTATGTCGGTTTAAAGCTGATAGGCTGATAGGAATTTTGTTCCATAAAACAAAAATGTGTGATCATACAAACCTTTTTTTAAAAAAATGTTTATCAAGTAGAAATTTTAAACAATGTAAAAGTGTCAGACCTAAACTTGATTGTGTCTTCAGAAAGCTGCAAGCTGTTGGCTGAATTGTACATGAACATATTACTGCTTATGAAGCTGTATCAGTTTCCTGTCATGAACTTGTCCAGCTCTTTTTGAATAGATTGATATCTGGACTTTAATAAAGTAATTTAAAAAAGCTGTATGCTAACTTTCTTTACACTGAAGTTACAAACATTTGTCCAAGTTCCAAAAATCTAGCTGATAATTTGTGAATATTTTGATATTGTCCTCATTGTTCATCCGTTTTATTTTTAAGATTTACCAGTCTAATTTATGGCCAATGCCCCCATCATTATACTGCTACTCTCATGCTTAACAGCAAGTGTGCTTGATGCTGATTGTCTCAAAACTCCTCAACTAAATAAAAACTCCCATCTCTTTAAGCAACATCAGTGAAATCATTTGAGAGTATTGAGAGACAATACTCTCAATACTCTCAGTATTGTCATACTGAGAGTTTTAACATTTTGAAGCTGATTCAAAACACAAACTTATCAATACAAGTTTCAAAAGCTGCAGTAATCTTCATCCTTCATCCACAAACATTATTTAGTTGAATTAAGTAGAAACTGGTCCAAGACTTCAAAGCTCTGTGAGTGTATTTCTCAGCTGTCGCCTTGTGGCAGCAGTAGTCCAACTAAACCAGGTGCTGCCTTGCTGTAAAAGTCACCGCTACTACTGCCGCCTTGTGGTAGCAATGTGGCTTTACGGTCATATGGATAAACACGATTTGAAGATTCTGGTTTAAAGTCAGCTAGAATGAATATAAAGTTTTGACAAGCAATGTCCAAACTATTCACAGTTTTTATCTGATCTAAAACTATTTAACATTTCTCTAAAGTTACTGATCCACATACTTTCCCTTTCCTTCTTTGTGTCAGTCATGAAAAAAAAAAAAACTTTTTTTTTTTTGTTGACACAGAGAAGCTATGAACTACAGACCACACTCATCAGTAACTGTAGAGGATTTTAAAATGTTAAAAAGATGAAAGAAATAACTTATTACAGAAAGTAATTCAAATATAAGCTGGCCCCATTTTTTGATAAATGAAAACATAGCTATGTCAAGCAAATTTTATCTATAAAAAGAATCATTGTGCATTAGAGTAAAAAAAAACTGTTCCTTATAATAAACATCTGGATGTGTATTCTCTCTGAGTACAGATGATGTGTGTGAGAGGTTTTGACCAGAACTCTGAGATCCTTTCTCTGTCTTGCAATGTTCACAGCTTGACCAGATTAGAAAAAGGGAAGATGGGGAATTTTCATGGTCCAAATGGGCCACTCAAAACAACACCTGTCTGTCTCACATTATTAAAAAAATGTTGTATTTTTAATAACATGCAATAAATCATGATGTGCTGTATATGCAGAACATTTTCCTGTTTCTGTTTCATTTAGATGGTCCGCAGTGGGACAGTGAGTAGCTCTGTTATCTTGTAGCTAGAAAATCTGAGGTCCAGATTCCAGCCTGCAGTCTTTCTCTGTGCAGTTTCCATGTTCTCCCTGTGGATCCAAGGCATTTATTTCTCCCTTAGAGTAGGTATGTGAGTTATTTATTTAGTTATTTATTTATTTTTTGTCCTGTATGAATTTATATTGACCTGTGATGAATTGGCAATCTGTAGAAAGGGTAGCCCACCTCTCACTCAATAACAGCTGGAGGTGGGCACCAGCCCCTCCTCAGCCCTGCGAGGATAAGCAGCATAGACAATGAATGGTTGGATGTTTTATCTGAAAATAATTAACCAACCAACCCATCAGATAATAGGACTCCCCAAATTATCCCTGACTTCACTCAGAACCCTGTGCACAAGGACAGATCTCCATGTGAAATAAAAACAATGAATCTGAAAGACCTTGTTCCACTGACTAGTTTCTGAATCTCCCCTAAATTCTTGGATGAAATTTACTTCAGGCTTGAGCTTTTCTATAACACTCTTTCCTTCCATTCAACTTTTCATTAAGGTTTGGACACAACACTCATTCTTGTAAAAACAATCTGCCGTATAACTTCAAAGTCAATGCTCTTTATGACCACAGCATAGATTTACTGCATTAAATATATTCTGTAGTATTCTGATATTTTCTGAGAAAGAGAATTTGAGGTTTTCAGTTTCTGTTAGCCATAATCATAAAAAAAAGTACAAAAACAAACTTACTTTTCACTTTTTGTTATAAAATTTCTGAAATAATTAAACTTTTTGATGCTATTCAAGTTTATCAAGATGTGCCTTCTTGAAATAATATTCAGCTTTCTGCTAAGCTTTCTTTTTCTGAACTGCAGGTATGTTTCCAACATTTAAAATCCTACTGCTTATGCTTTAGATTTATAATCCTGCAAGGCTGATGAGTGTTTCTCTTGTGATGTCTGCTGTGCAAACAGAAACCAAAAACAAAGCGGGAAACACTACAGCTTTCACACGAAGGGGGCATTCTGTCTTGGAAGTAGGAGTGTTTGTTTTGTTAATAATGTTTGTGTTGGGTGCTGCGCTGCTCACGCGTGAGATTCTGTTGATGATGTTTTGAGTCGTCTGTCTTTCAAGCGGAGTGGACAACCCTTACGTGACCCTGAGCAGTTGGCTGGCTGCGCCTCCTTCACACCTCTTTCATCCCAACCAGAACAACATCGTCCATCTGCACCCCCCGATCCCCCCGACAGGCCGGGACACACTCTGCTGTGTGTCCGTAAAGACGCGCTGATGTTTACATGCATTTAGGGATCCCTGCATAAAAACTCAAGTAATTAAACCAGTTCATATCCAGTCGGGGGTAAGTCTTCAGGTTAGTTTCTCAGATTATTTGTTAGAAATTTAAATAAAATAAAAAAATGTAGAAATAAATGCAATAAAATTGTTATTATGCAATTCTGTGTGCTGTATAAAAACTGAGTCACTCAGCTGCAAACAAGCTGCAAACAAAATACACTTATTTACAGTACAGGACTAAACATTAAAATTCTTTGTCAGAGGTCTGGGGGGGTCTGAGCTTCAGTTCTGCCATGTTTAACACCAGCAGCATGTCCTGTGCTAATTCTCACCTGAGAGCAATCAGCTTTAAAATATATTGTTTTAGCTGTGAAAGTTTTCCTTGGAATTGCAAACTGAGTCTATCTTCAAAGGAGGCTGGGACTGAGTTTACTAATCCTGAAAGTCAAACTTCATTAAGACTTCTGATCTATCTTCCAATGTCCAGTCAAGTTTTTTTTTTCCTTCCGCCACATGTTGGGAGGAGAATTCATGTAACGGTCTTATTGAAAACGTGGTTTCAAAGTATGCAGGCCTGTGTCTCCAATAGCAAATTTAGGCTTGAATGAATTCAGAGACAATTAAGGAACTTATTAGTTCTTGTCATGTTCTTTCGGGTAATACAATAAACACAAGAGCTCATATAATCACAACCATGAGGGCAGTAATCATGCTAATGTTTGAATTTTGCTGAAAAGGGAATCACACATTAAAGGGTTTTGGCACCTGAGTTTAATGTTGTTTTAAGGGTGTTTAAACAAACACACACTGCTCTGAAATGTTCTGAGCATCCACTGAAATTAGACTTATGTCTATGAATACAATGTCATACATGTTGGATACATGCAGCAGTAAAGGAAACACTGATAAAGCTAAACTACAAAGATTTACATTGAATTTTGTTGCACTGGCACAGACAGTTTTAGTTGTTTGACAAAAGTTGTCAAAATATGTTGGCAAACATTTAAATGACGCTATTAACATTTAAGATAATTTGCTAATGCTAATTTGATTCTGGCTGTGATTCCTGTTTGAGGCACTCAACCCTAATATAGTATTACAGATTATAAACTCTGGTCAAATCAGAATAACATTTAGTGACTTCAATGCAGAGAAATTGAATTCATTGTAGTCACAAAACCAAATTCCTTCCAGTCAAAAATAAGGGGAAAATACCCATTATTTTAAATCATAAGCTAGTAAACCAGTTGTGACAAATTCCCAAATCAGGTACATTTGTTAAAAAATGTAGAACTTATGAATACTTCCCTTCGTCAGGGTGAGAATCCCCTTCACTTTAATTATTATGCCATAAACCTTCAAATTATCACCACCTTCTGGTGCAGCATCGATATTACAACAATCTATGTTTATAACCCTAAAGACCATGAAGATGAAGAGTTTTAAAAACAGAGAGAAATATATCTTTTATAAAAAAAATAAATATCTGGAGTATTTTATTTGAAGGCTTTACATTATCACTGTGGAAACTTTAAAACTTTATTGAGAAAGAGAGTCAATATTTTGTGGCTTAAAAAAGTTTGAGAATCTGATCCCACCTTTATGCAAGTAACTGCAGTAGTGTAAGCTTGAGTAATTGGTATTGTGGTTGATATCAATTTCAATGTGCAACAAAATAATGAATTAACTGAAAACACCAGTCAAAATTAGGTTTATAAAGCAGCTTGAGGCTGGAATGAAACAATCAAATATGCATTACACTCAGTGGAGGTGAATAACTTCCACATCCTGAGATGGCTGACAATGTAGTCAAAGTTACAGTTCACCCCTGACCACGCATACGCACACACACACACACACACACACACACTCACACGCACACGCACACACACCCGCACACACACAAGCAAACAACTCAATCCACAGACCTTGCTGCTCCTGCGCAGTTCACAGGGTTAAAATAAACATTACAGCTGAACCATATTGTGCTCTCCCTCCTTTCTCTATCTCCTTTATTCACAAGCGCGTAATTGGTAGTCAATTTGAGCTCCCCCTTTGCCTATTGTGGGCAAATTTTGGTCTGACAGAGTGCGGAAGATTAATGGCTACAAGCAGCCAAGGGAGGCTCGCCTCAGCAAGCATGAGTGCCCTAAATTCATTACACCAATTTCCCCCTGTCTTGAGCTCCCCTACTTCCACCCACAAGAGAGAAAAAAGGGGGGGAGCACAAGTATGAAAGGGAATAAAAGCAAAATAGTCAGATGGTGGTGGTGAAAGACCAAAAGAGGTGAAGAAACAAAGAAATAAACGCAGCGCTCCGTGTTAGTCGTGTTCTTCTGAGCTCACATGCAGACAGTCTGGCACTACGGAGTCAAAAAGAGCTGATTGGTTTTAGAGTAGAACCATGTCTATTTATATTTCAGCTAATGCTCACTGCTTAATCAGCTACAAAGATGAGGAAAGGTTCCAGTTGTGTCGAATTGTGTTCAAGTCACTTATTTGTTTTGTATTACAAAAATTACAATATGAGTGAAGAAAGTCGTCAAAAAAAAAAACAACAAAAAAAAAACATATGAGCTCAAATTGTTGCTATATTTCAACAAAACTTCTATGCCAACATTGAGTCAACATGACGTTCCCCCAACCTGCCCAGTTGGGGGAACGATCCCATGCTTGAGCCAAACACTTCACAGGCTTCCATGGCACATTTAGATCACTGTCATCAACCATGGTCTGTTGGCATCAGCGCCTGGCTGGCTCAGATGAGCAGGAAACACCTTGAACTTGGAAATGATAAGGTTGACCTGTCCCCATTTACTTGGTCCAGCCCATAATTGCAATGATTTATTTCTCCTGTCAAAGCTGGAGGGAATGCGCTCCATCTCCTCTTCGCATTCCTTTGTCTCTCTAAGCTTTTCCCTCTTTTCTGCAGTTTCTGCTCTGCAGTTAGCATTTAGATGTGCATCCAAATATGAGAGGCTAATTCATCTACGTACATTTGTTTGTGTTCATGCTGCTTTAGTATGCCTGAGTGTTTCCAGCCTTCTGGCATTGACAACCTATCAACATGGCCATGTGCTTAAGTGTCAGATGCTTGATGCCCCCAGCGATGGCATGAAGCCCCAAGGACTTGGACAGACCAATGGCCTCCGGGAAGTCCAGATAGGCCCATCTTCTGTAGCTTCACAATGAACCTGTCTGTCACCTGTCAGCCCCTCCTCGCTGTCCTGCTCCACTAAGCCAAGGATCCCCAACCTCCCATGTTTCTGACATGTCCTGTCTGCTGTTGGGACTTTGAATAGATGGAGCCACCTCAGATTTCTTATCTCAGAAGACCTTATCCAGAATTGTAAGAAGCAAAATTCTTATAACGTGTAAAAGTAAGCCAAGATTAATAACTTAAACAGCAATAAAATAATAAATACATAACATGAAAGTTGATAGATTAAACATAAAATATTTGACTGTATGACATAATAAATTGTTTTATTTAGTTTATATCTAATCTCTCATCAGGGATGCTGAAGGCCACAGTAAGTAAAAGACTCATAAAATTAACATTTATTGAAACATTAGAATAGCCTTGTAATAGATTATGTATGAAACTCTGGACTCTGACTGGGCCACTCCAAAACATTAATATTACTTCCAGTCAGAAGAAACATGTTAGTAATTTTGAACCTAACCTAAACCAACAAATACTCTCATTGGATGACTGTCCAATCCTTCATGCAAAAGCCTTGCATCAAAGTAAATACAGTCTAGAATTGTGTAAATAAAAAACTAGCTCTTGTTTTGACTAGAGGTAAGTCTGTCAGAAAAGAACTGTTAGCTATCATAACTGACTTTGTGTAAATCGGTCCCTTCTCCATTTTCTTCAGGTGATACACTATAAGTTCCCTGTTTCTAATTGAAATTATATCATCATCTGACAATGTGTGGAAGAAGATAAAATTATTGTTACCAAAGAAGCCGACAGCTAGGGAAGCAGGCATCTGACCAACCTCACCAAATGAAGACACCTTAAACCTTAAATACATTAAAATTTGGACAAAGGTTATTTTTAAATGAGGATTCCAAACATTTTAATTTCAACAATTATAGTTGAAGCCATTTTGCCTCTGGGTGAAGACATTTTCCTATTCTCAACTTCCCTTGTTGTAGTTTCCATACTTCTGGGAGATTAAAGCAGCAGCAGGCCTTGGTCTTACAGCCTGCTGAGTGTTTATGCAGCCTCCCTGGTTAACAGTTTCCACTCTGCACCTGTTCAAAGCCTACAACATGGACGGCTTCCTAAGTGAAGCCTGCTGGAGAGAAGGTAACAGTGGAAATATGTGCAAGAGTCAACACTTGAAAAAGTAAAGAGAAAAAAAAAACAATTACACAACACTCTTCTTTTTTATTCTCTTGCCATTTGTTCAGAGGCAGATTTTAAGGAGGTCAAAGGCTTCAGGGGCCACCGAGGGGCCAGACAATAAATCAGGAAAGGCGAGATAGATTCATTGATAGGAGAACATCATAAAAGGACTCTATTGTAGTAATGAAGACAAGGTGTGTAGGCTGGTTTCTCTGCAGGTCGTTCAAGACGGATTCCACGCAACTTTGCAAGGTCCCATTTAGCAGCAACGTTTGCAAAGGGCTGGAATCAAAAGACACTTCAAATGTTTTACATTCCCGTCAGAGTTAACTAGAAGAGGGACCCCTGGGTGATAGGGAGGCTGGGTGAAGGTTGTGAGGTTTATTGTGGGAGATACGGCCAAAAACCCAGTGGGTGCAATGGGTAACAGCATGTGATCATAAAGATGTCACAAGAGACAAAGTCTCAATATCAGCCAAGGTGCTGGCATCCAGATGTGGAGGTTCCACGTGCCCCTTCCTTCATGCCAAATCTGAAGCTAACAAGCAGAACCTCTGAGTTCTTTTGAAGTAGGTGCCAAAAGGTATTCGGAACCTTAATGATGCATAATTTATGACAATGCTGTCTAAGCAGGGAGTAAAAGGTTGAAGTTTGTCTGAGAAGAAAGTGTCTTCATTCCCTTTATTCTCTTGGCCTTTATTTCCTTAGCTGGATTTTTCCCACATTATCTGCTTTTCCAGCACCTGCTTAACACTTTGACAAAATTCATGACGTTTGTTAAGCTGGTGTTCAGTGTTTCACATTACTGCTGGTGGATGAGCAAAGATGATTTTGCAGAAGATGTTGACTTCATGAGAAAAAGTTTTCTAGATTGGTGATTAAATCAGTTCCTGGTAACTCTGACTGTGTGGGTAGATGCCAAGTCCTCCTGGAAATTTACATGAAAAAATACTTTACTGATCCCAAAGGGGAATTAAATGTTGTTGTAACTCATATTAGAAAATGAAAGCATCTTGTCAGAATGAAGCAGGACCTGATCTATAATTTCCTGGTAGATGATTGTTTTCAGTTTAGAGTTGATAAAAAAATATATATATACAGTATATATATGTATTAGCCTAAGTAAGATGCTTGGTGTTTCTAGTCACTTAATACAAGGCTTGTAAGCCTTATAGCCCATGTTCTTAACACCTCTGCATGTGGTTCTTTCAGCACCGACTCCATCTGAGGTCAGTGTTTTGTCAGCCTCCACCAAACTTTTGAAAAAGCTTTGATTCAAGACTTCCCTGTTGCTTGTTCACCTTTTTCTCCAATATGTTTTCCTTTCACTCAACTGTCCATTAACAAATATGCTTGCATTCAGAACTGAACAATCAGCTTCTTTGTTGGCATAAATGTCAATTCAGAAATCTTCCTCATGACTGGACAAAACAATTAAAAAGAAAAAAAAATTTTTCTAAGAAGTGTAAGATAATTAAATTAACTTGACAAAGAAAATTAACAGAAATAAGCACTTGACAGTGTACTTTTGAACATGGATGATGGCAGCTTTTGAAATAAGTGTGTGAAATTAATATAATTCCAAATGTTTGAGACCTGTTTGAAAGTGCAGGTAAATCAGAGGATCAAGTTGTAGCTCCTGCTGTAACACTGGTAGAGTTTAACTGACATACATGTTTTAACTAGGGAGTAGCACAGAGTGCAATGCTGTAACTAACAATGTTAAAGTCATTTAACTGATTCTGTGACGCTGACTTGCCTTTAATCAGTCTGCACTGATTACAAAAGAGAAAAGGCTGATCCTTCACAAAGGCCTTCTCTTCATGCAGAGGCTTTATTTTATGATTCTGTGAGCAAAGTCTGTGCTGCTGAATTGTAGACATTTTACTGGTGTGAAATATGCATTATTAGGAAGAAACAATGTTAAATGTTTAGTAGTCAGTTATTTTAGCTTCTGACAGCACAGAGGTTTCAGGGTTTGCTTGGAGCATATTTTTTGAGCTGGGACTGATCAAATAAGGAAATATATGGATCAGCCTTTTTCACTGAAGCATCCTCACACCAGTACTTTGAAGACGACCACTAATCACACCCTACACTTTAACAGAGAGTGTTGAGTGATCATAAGAGGCCCAGGCACAGTAGATACATTTGATTTCTATATAATTTAGCAGAAAAAGGTTTGCCTTTTATCTGATGACATTTGGGATTATCACCATTACCACATCTTTTAGCAGAACATTTATTTCCCTGACGCCACCTGCTGGCGTTGATTCAAGTAAAATTGACAAAGAATCTGTTGAAGTTGGGTGAAAGTACTTTCTAACCTTAAAGCAACTAAAACCATATGGGAGGGTGATATCATAAATAAAACTCTGTGTGAAGTAAAGCATGAGAACTAAAAAAAAACCCCTGCAATTTCCAAGGGATTCCCCACCACCTCCCCCATTCACCGAGGCAAATGTGCAGCCGAAACATTTAACTGCAACAAAATGTGAGCAAATTTGTACCTATAAACGTAAAATTACTTTTGTTCATTTTAACCTCCTCTGCCTTTTCAGTTGCTGCCAAGTAAGCCTCTGAGGCTTTGCACCGTCATGTGCTGAAAAAACAGAGAGAGAGAGAGATATGTGAAGGAAGGAGGGAGTAAAAAAAATCAAAGAAAATCCCTGACATGGAGATTTACAACTCTGATGAAATCTCCCTTTGTGGATTGAGCAGAAGGAGCGGCATAAAGTGTTGCAAACCAAATCTATGAGAGAACATGAAGATTGACCCGGCATCAGCCACAAAAAACCTTTATGACTCTTGTTATCAGGTATAAATAAAACAATAAAAACCCCACTTAAAGAAGTATACCATTTCTCATGATTCAGCTGTTATGAATAACTCAGAGAACTTCTGGTCCTCCTGCAAGATCGACTATTAAAAGTCTTGACACTTCAGTTTGAAGATATATGGGCTGATGTTCTGCAGGTGCAGGGTTTTGATGTTTAAAGAGCATAATAAACCTTCAGTGTCCAGACAAATCCACATTTCTCTGTGGAATTAACACATTTACTTATAAAAATATAGACATAATGTTTTAATGGTTTGAGTACTGCATCATGAAGTGAAGGTATGAAAACAACAATAATTAACACGATGTGTTTATCTGGAACAATGAATACATGATCAATCATTCAAACAGAAGGAACAGCTTTGCCATCAGTGGAATTTCAAAATAAACTGATATGTGAATAAATTAGATTTCTCAAAGCTCTGCTGTGCTACAGCTTCAGAACAAAATATAGATCAAGGGTTCAAAACATCAAGTTCAAAAGTCCAAATCTGATTTGTACATAAAGTCAAAAGCTCATTGTAAATAATAATGAACAACTTTTCATAAATTTCTTTGCACATTAAAAGTCAAAATGCTCAGATTTATTACATTTCTGACAAAAATAAATGTTATTAATTTCTCAAGAATTGCAAAACAGCTGACAGACAAACTTCACAGTGCTGATCCCCTACATAATTTAATAATATTTTTTGTTCTGTTTTTGTATCTGCGTCAGACAAGATGCGAACAGGGGGAGTTCAGTGTTTCGGTCCAATGGTATGTACTTTCTCACGACCTTGGACAATTGCTTCTCAAAACTATCCATCCTGCTTTCTGGCTGAAAAACCATCTTCTGAAAGTTGAGCAGCTTGGGCTGTTTTCCATCATAAACAAACAGACCCATGAAATTCTGACCAATCACACAATAGTTTCAGATGCAGAGGGCAGGTACAAACTGCTTGCCATGGGGGTTGTGATGAAAAGGGGAGGGAGACTTGAGGCTGACAGCAAACTGACACTATTTTCATAATGCAGCTGCGACAATGACAACTGATTTCATAACTTCTGCTTGAACATGCAGAGTCCTATAGGCTGAGCTCACCTATCTGACAGAGTCAACTCATCTCAGTCTCTTATATCTGGGATTTCAATCTATTGATCATGATCCATATCCTGTTCCTATACTTTAGAGTCTCAGCTTAGACAGACCTGTAAAAATACGCCATCAGTTTTTGGACCAGGTTTTTCTTTACTACAAGAAACTACAGCAGGACCCTCACTTAGATGAGTCTCCAGTCTCTCCCTTTATTATTCTGCCTATCATTCTTTTCGTTATGAATAGCAAACCAAACACTATGTGAGGCAGAGAGAAACCTCCATAAAGGAAGACCATGGGAACTGGTGGACTTCATCCGGATTTGGGGCAGAGGGTCACCCTTATTTCCACAGTCCCTGGTAGTCGACACTTGAATCCTGGTGCTTGGCCCTGAAAAGGGTCCACCGCCTACACAGAGGGATGTTGAGGGTGTCGGCCATGAGAGCTGGGTGGAAGGAGAGAACAGGGCCTTGACATGATCTAGCCTTAAATTCAACTATGCTTCCAAAATATTTTAAATATGGCGGGTCTATGTTACATCTCTTCTGGCCAAACTAAGTTCAAAAAGAACACAAAGTCTTCACTGTGTGTTAACAATAGCATTTAAAACGTTTTGTGGTAAGTTGGAGGTTGAATATTTTGTTCCCTAAATAGTTCAGAATCTGAAGTTTTTGAAACCCAGTGTAATAAATTTAAGTCAGAGGCCCCCCCTCAGCGATTGGTTGCTCTGGCGCAAATGCGCTCTTGGAGCGGTCGTTCCTCCTGCTTTGCTCAACTAAAACAGCAGAAGATTTCCTTAAACACTTTACAGTGTTTAAAGAACATATTTACATAATTCCATAATTTAATGTACATTTAACATTTCAAGACAAGAAACAAATAATTTTTTTGTATTTATTTTTTATACATTGAGAATTGACTTTTGATTTATAAATCAGTCATTGTCAAACATTAAACTAGATATTTTTCTTACTTTTTTTCAGAGAAAAAGTATTACAGTATGTCAACTCTGCTATTGACAGCAAAGAGTGAAAATAATCCTAACAGAGTAAATTATTCTTATTTCATTACATAAGCTGTATTAATGCACTAATACTTCATATTGAGATATTTAAAAATATACAAAAAGTGAAAGAATAAAACATTTATTGATTATACTGGGAACACAGGTCACAGGCAGGGCTTCAGTCTGCTGGTCACACTGGGAGAACTCCAATGACTTCTGAGACATCCTGATTCACAGGCTAATGCCAAGGATAAAAGAGAAATTATCCAAACATGTAATAGAAAATATGTTTCCTTCACATTCAGAAAAAGTCATTTTCAGCATGTTGGGCTCTGACTCGTAGCATCTTTATAGCTAAATACCAACATGATGAAGCTGAGCTGGGAAACAGACTGAAGAACTGCAGCTCCGGCTCTGATCCTGACTGATTTTTTCTCACAAAATCCTCTGGTTTTTAATTAACTTCTCCTCTAACAGTAGTTTTTCATCAGCTCTCTCTCATTAGAAAACAGTGTGAAAACGTTAGCTGCTACGCTAACAATCAGCAGTTATTTCGGGCCAATTAAACTACATAGGAAATATTTTTTGTTTGTTTAGAAGCAAATTTCTGGCTGCAAAGTCAAGTAATTCTGATCTTTCCTGTGAAGGGTAATGCCAATTAATCCAGTTTGTTTCGTAAAACGGTTGAAACAAGTCCACACAACACAGGACTTAAGGAGCTACGGAAGACGGGTCCTTCGAAGGCCACGAATATGGACGACCAGAAGAGAGAAGCTGTAGCCTCCGGCTAGCTGCCTAGCCTCCATCTCGACAATGTTGCTTAGCAACCGTGACAACGTGAAGCACAGAGCGGCGAAGGAAAAAAAACGGACTCAGTTTTTTTTTACTTTTTATTTCTGTATTATTCTTCACCTTTTGTAATAAAGGTTGTTCCATAGTAAAAAAGAAATCTGTCTGATTCTAAAATGTTTAATGTATACAAGGGATATTATTCATTTTCAAATACTCTCCAGATCTCAGGTAGTAAGACATTACAGTTAAATAAAACTATTATGTTTGAAGACTTAACTTTAATCAGTCAAACCCATTTGCTCAGGAATAAATTAAATACTTTAGTGAACCAAAAGATTTTACTACTACCTGACTTAATATCTGTGTTCCACCTCCACTCATAGGGGAAAAATAGCAGGAGTTTTTATAACGATTTGCCGGGAGACATGCGTTCTCTTTCGGTGTACCGAACATGGAGCACCCGACCAGCTGACAGCTGGCGAGGGGAGCTGGCTGTTAATGCAGCGGGAGCAGACATCTCCGAAAACGTCGGAGCAATATTGGAATTAGGTGATTTATTAATGAACCAAGTAGATATTCGAGATCTATACATCTACATTCTCGTCTAAAAACATTGTAAAAAATCATTCTGTGTAATTTTAAGTGTAATACAGCAAAAACTATTTTGTCGCCATTGCTGATTTTCTGAACACCCGCTTTGAAGGATGCAGAGCCTAAATTCGGACACAGCTGTTTTTTGTTAGACTCCCCCTAGTGGTCTGGAGCACTTCCGTTTTCAGCACTTTTTGTTTGCATCTCTCTTTTTGTTTGCTGAATTTCATTTGTTTGCGTCTCATTTTTTGTTTGCATCTCTCTTTTTGTTCGCTACATTTTATTTGTGTCTGTAGTCTTTTTTGTTTGCGTCTCTTTTTTTTTGTTTGCTGCATTAGCTTTTTGTTTGCGTCTCTTTTTTGTTTGCTGAATTTCATTTGTCAGCAATTGTCTGTTGCTGCGCGTTTGCACCTGTCGGCCACCGTACTGACCACAGAAGACAGTAACTGCATCAAGCAGGCAAACAATCAATCTAAAATAATCTGCGCAAGATTCAGAATAGTTCTGACAGCATTGAAAAAATATAATTTGCACATGAAAAATATGTCAGCTTTCAGACTGTAGTTCAGAGTTTAATTTTTTTCTGTATTTTTTATCTTATTGTTTCACACTCCCAGATTTGCTAAAATCTTCTTTTCACCCATATGTTAACCAGCTTTTTTAAGTGTAGGATTCAAATATGGAAAAACACTTTATGGGAAAAATAATAGCATGTTTTTTTCTTCTCAATACATTGTAATCTTGTGGTCTTTATGGCACCACAAATGGTAAAAAAGGTCAAAACCAACCCATCATAAACTCTATAGAGAGGAGAAAGTTGTCCATTCATATAAACATGTTATCAAAGTTTAAAATGCTCCATCTACTTCATCCTGAAATTGGCTCATACTTTGTTAATATGCCAGTAAATAGAAAAAGAACAGACTCATTTTTGGGAAACTATAAATTACTGCACCTAGCTGTGGTAAACTGCAGACCAGACGTCTGTGTTACGGTTCTCGGTGGAGATTGCCAAGCTTCCTCCTCTCGTCTCCCACAGCTCCACGTTTGCACAGTGGGGTGGGGGGATTCCTGGATGGCACAGTGGCCCATATGGCCAATCACTCAAGCAGGGCCGAGGATGTTTTCAAAGAGACCCGGCAGCAACTTGACGCGGGACTGTCTCCACGGGGGTCAGCGGTCGTCTGGGCAGGAGAGGCCGACCTCCTGCTGTCCTCTCAGGGGCAGACATCTCAACTCCTGAGCTTCAGCCCCGCCTCCTGTCTCTATACCCCACCCACACATAAGCACAATCATCACCACCTTCTCCATATAGAGCACACAAGGCTGCCATAGCCTGCTAATAGGACAAGGACCATGACCTTGAGAGCTGGACAAACAAATGCAGAGGGAGTGTGACATTAGACGCAGCCAGCTAACGGCTGTTTATTTATGACGGGATTATTTCTGAGTATTATTTCTATGATGTGATGTTTTGTTTGACTTTTGGATTTGGAATAACACATTATATTTACCACTGTACATTTCAACAGAAATTTCAAACATAATCATGTAGATATTATAACAACTCCAAAAACCCAGTTTACATTTAAACTAAGCTACAAGTTAAGCCGACCAATTAAACAACCAAGTTGTTGCATTAGGCAACATTAGAAATAAGATATATAACATAATTGTCTGTTACATCAGAGGTAAAACGCCCAAGAAAGACAATAAAAAATTAAATGCAATATAAAAACAGTTTTGAAAATTGTCCTTTTTTGTCCTTTTTCAGATTTCAATTATGTAAACAAACTAAGCAAAATATTGGCTGGCTTGAGCTGAACATGATACGAGAGGGAGGAAACTGTTTTTGTGAACTGGGCTGGAATCCGCCATGACTGCCATGATATGACTCCAACAGCTGGTTACAGTGCGAGACGTCACACCGCTAACTCATGTGACTGACTAATATCTTTGTTGATTCTCCAGCAGTTAAATTAGTTACCTAAGAAGAGCTCTCTCCAGTTTCCTCATGAGAATGTCGACCACAGTTGTTGTTTTCGTCAAAGACAGAACAACGACAGGTGAGATAAATCACACCAGCGCCACCCTGCTGCAGCACAAAGCCAACAAGCATTTATTTTTAACAGCTCTGGAAATTATTACTTCAGATTGAAACACAGCTTAGGTTAATTGTTGTAATTTGAAAATATGCCTATATAATTGTTTCCAAAATTCTTATTATATGTTTGTTTATGTGTACTTTGTGCATGTAAATGTTATGTAAAATGTCCCTTTAAACAATGTTTGTTCTATTTCAACTGTTTGTTGCAACAGCTGGCTGCTGAGTATTTACTCAGCTTCCCATTTATTTATTTTTTGAATGTTGAATTATTTTTTATCATATTTTGTGTTCAATCCCTGCGTAATTTAAGTGTGAAATTATGTATTTGTTTATCTTCATATGCAAACATTAAGATAACCAAATAAACAACTAAGGGGTGCAGATGACTATGCATCATATGAAATGAGAATAAAATATAATATTTAAACAAATGTTTTTGGACAACGTAAGAAGTTTTGAATAAAAACTTTGTAGCTCAGATTTGATTTTTAATTTGATTAATTTGCTATTACTCAAAAGTAAAAACACATATATTTGACACAATTGACAGATTTATTATCTCTCCAGCACTGAAATAAATTACAGCAAATTAGAAAGTCACAAACATGCAAGGATCCTACAAATAAAATTTACTGAATTAGCTATGAAAAAAATATCATTTTTATATTTAAGTCTACTGACATTTGTGAGAAAATCTGTTGTTTTTTGGGGTCAAGAGACAAAAAGTATGCATGTCATTTTTTTACTGACTAATTTGTTTTTGCAACATTATCTCACAAAATAGTGTGAGATCGGTAAAAAAATTTCTAATTTGTTAGAGTTTCAGAATTTATGGCCTCATCACAATTTATTAAATTAAGAATTTATTAAATTGTTTACAAACAAAGTTCACTTAATAAATAAAGGTGAAATTAGATCCTGACATAAGTTGGAAAACTTGAAAAGTCAGTACTTTGTTTTTCCTTCATAAGGTCTGTCCATATGACAGACCTTCACACTGCTAAAATATAAACCTAAGCTTTTAAAAGTTCTCTGGGTAACAAAGATGAGATGCTTTTATATACTATAATGTGCACAGAATAAAAGTGAGAAACTAGATTATTTTTTTACTATTCTGCACATGTGTAAATAATTTTTAAAAATTATGAATAAAACAATATACCAGAGAAAAGAAAAAGAAACTGACTTTTCAAATAAGTTGAAACGCAAGAACAATAAAAAATCTGAAAAATGAACTATTTAGTAAATATTTTCTCATCGCTACAAAAACAGCAATAACAAAGCCATTAACAAAGTTTGAGATTGGCAATTACCTGCTATTGGCCGTATTGTTGCTAAAAAAATGCAGATTACTTGAAGTTAACAGAAAACTTCTGTGCAGTTTGTGAAGAAGCTAAATAAAAAAACATGACTCTGTAATCCTAACCTGAGTCTGTTCAGCAGATTTTCTTTGGAGCTGAGTAAAACAAGAATTGCAGTGTTGGGATCGATGTAGTTACTCAGCAAAGAGAAAGAGCTGACCCCACGGCCGTCTGAGGAAGAGCGTCGCCGCTCCTATACATGGCAGTGGACTCAGCTCTGTTGTCAACATTCCCCGTCTGCTCTCTTCTTTCAGCTGCCCAGTCGCTCAGCACGACCTCCGTTTGGGGTGATCATGAATCATGGAAATTGATTATGCTGCCACATCTCAAATCCCTCTGGCCAGGGCTTGACCGCAGAGAGTGTGACTGTAGGTCGGTCAAGCCTGCTTAAGGGACACACTGCTCGCTGCCCCCGAGAAGGGCCAGTCGGCCGGACTGCCCCCGCAGGGTCAGGCGACTCGCTACCATGGCAAATGGAGGAAGATCACTCACTCTGGCAGGAAGGAATGAAGATGTCCTTCTTAAAATACCAGTCAGGCCATCGCGCTCCAGGCTTTTTTTTTCCCTTACCCTTCCAACTCCTCATCACCACTTTCCACAAGTCATCCGTCTTTATCAGTGCACAATGCTAATGACTTCATTTCTAATAGCAGACCATTCCTCTCTGCCCTCCACCAGGATTCTTGAAGAAGTCTTAAATAACATCAGAACATGCCAGAGGAAATCTTGGGGTTTTGAATATCTTTGCTTCATCACATGTGTAATCATAAGCAATCAGGACCAATTTAAATTTGAGAAAAGAAAATAGGGAGACTGAGGCTCATAGGAGAAACTGTTAAGCTCAGTTACCAATTAAATGTTTCAATACAAACACCTGTTAGAGAAACCTTAAAGAGCATATTTGCTAAGTCTTATGATGTTCAAAGACATAAATTTTAGCTGTTAAGCTAAACAAAAAATGACTTTCTTCTTTTGCCAGTTTTCTCTCTGTAGAAATAAAAAGTAATTAATCATTTCCAGAACAAAACAGAGCTGGTTTTATTAGCGTCCGAATGTTTGTAGTTTATCATTTCAACATTATTTTTCTGCTGCCGCTGCCGTACCTTTGCCTTTAACCCAGAGTTTCCAGACTCCCCTTAATGATTTCTGCAGACTGTTGTTCTTTTTTATTATGATGATAAATCTGCAGTAACAAGCTGAAAACACCCATAAATCTGAGGCTGAGCCCATGTTGCAACGGGTCAGTGTTTCTATGGTGACGCATCAATCCTTCCAAGGGGGCAACGGCAAGCTCTATAAAAGCGGTGAGTGTCTGTGACACTGTTACTGTTGTTATTGTGGGAGAACCGTTAAAATGTTTTCAAACCACAAAAAGTGAAGGGGCCACTTAACATTTACCAGACCTGTCAGCTTTTTAGATCTTTCTGGAATATTGGCACACCTCAGGCAGCCTTTGGGGACTCTGCATGTTTTGGTAATTGGATTGTCTCATCAGAAACCAGCTATGAAAAACAGACTAAATACAAATCTGTATGTGAAAGTAATTTAAAATTAGGACATTCATATAAAATAATTATTCATTTTTTAAAAGTTCTTCTTCGCAGCCAGTGATGACAAGCAAAAAAATAAATAAATAAATAAATAAAAAAAAAATATATATATATATATATATATTTTTTTATTATTGTTTTTTAATTTATTTATTTATTTATTTTTTAATTTTTAAATACGATTTTGTTTACCCCCCAGTCCTTCGCAACAAGAAACAACAACAGAAAAATGAATGGGTTCTTCACATTCCTCAGCTTTAGGATGACATTTACATATGTTAATTTTTACATTTTATTTTATTAAATTGAAGTTGTTTAAATGAAACTGAATATTATATTTGTAAAGAAAGGATACTTCTTCTACTAGTGCTGGCTGCGGTGGATTATGATTACTTCCTCAGTTCTGACATCTACTGTTTGAGAAGAGAACTGCAACAAATGTAGCGAAACGCAGTTCATGCCTGGTTACATGGCACAATTTTAACATTGTGGGTTGATTTTCTAAACTTGAGAAACCTCACACATGACAATAAAAAAAAATCATCAATATATCAAGTTTGGTTCTACAGTGTGTGGGCTACAGCCACACATCAACGACGACACAACACACACTAACAGATTTCTCTCATGGGCATTCAGATGTCAGACAGGAAATCTCACAAAACATTTCAAGTTCAAATAAACGGAAAAAGAATAATTGATCTAAGAGAAAAACATCCAAAAGCACAGAACACAAGAATAAACTGAGGAAACGAAACACAAAGGAGTGGCAGCACCTTTCTAACAATAATGGACAAAGAAGTTATGAACTGATTATGGTAAAACCTATCAAAATAAACGAGCAAGGACATGATCAACAAATAAAAAACAAAATCCAGATAACCAAAGTGTTACAGACTCCTAGTGCCAGTGCAGGGGTGGAGGATGACAAAATACAGGAGAATGGAATAATTTTAGTTTCTCTTTGCAGGTGATTATATATTTTTTCAGGTGATTCTGTTGAAAACGTTTTGTTCACAGAGTTCATACAATCAAAGAAGTCAGTAATCGAAAGAACAGATTTAAGGGCATATTGATTTAAACACAGCACAGTCGGTTGTGCTCAAATTCTTTGTTTTTTTTTCACATGCATAAAACATAACTTCCTGGCAAAGGCAGACAAATGCCTCACTGATTAGAAGTATGTTTTGCACTCGCAATCAGAAAAAATTTTGGCATTGGATGTTCAAAGACTTAGTTATTGAATGTAATCCAGATTTTTCTCTGTATCAAAATTATGTTTGAAGAGTTTTCATTAGCCTTAAACTTAAATGAATCTGTTATTTCTGACAAAAAACAGGCCAATCATACATTAGCAGATCAAAGGCGAACACTCCGTCATCATTTGGTCTGCTGCTCATTGTTTCTTGAGCTTCCAGCAGCACCGTCCGCCCAGCGGTGTGCACTCCCAACAAGGTGTCCCAGCAAAGACCCAGAGCCTGTGCTGAAAGAAGCATCTCACGCTCAAACTTCACTTGATCCCAAGCGAAGCCTTCACTTGCTCGTTTATCTTTCCAGGGACAGTTCGTTCTTCGCCACGTTAATGAATGCCAGTTGTTTCTTGTGCTTCACAATCAGGAACTTTGTATTTGGCCTGAGATCAATCAAATAATGCTTTGCACAACATAGTTATGTGTTCTTGCCCATCAGTTTCACTTAATTTTTTTTCCCACAGAATTCATGAAGTGTATTTTAACAAATAGTTACAAAGTGGAATGACACTTTTTACTCCAGATTTAAGGCCAAAGTATTACATAGACTGGAACAGTCAAGCTGCTGTGATAGAAGATTTACCAATCAGAAAGGTACAGAATTTATCTTCACCGCAGGCAGTAAAGATTAAAGAGTAAAGTTAAAAAATCTCAGGTAATAAAAAATATTGGAAATCTTCAGACAGTGCTCTTCATATTTTTCATGTACATATCTGATCAAAATTATTAATCACAGAAACAGTTGAGGATGTGATTCACCAGGTGCTACTAAATATAACAGGATTTTTTTTTTCCAGTCTGTAACCTTCTGCGTCTTTTTGAAAGCAAACTTGTAACACAGAAGCTTCAGGAAAAGATGTCAGGTGATAAGTTTCCCATCAACAACCTGAAAATAAATCTTGTAAATCAGATGATTTATGTAAAATTTCAGAACTTATTGTATAATTATTTTTATCGTACGGGGGTTGACACAAATTAAATGGAGCTTCAAAGCTTTTTGAGTCTTAAAATAATAATTTGCAGCAGTTATTTTCACAAACGTTGTTCATTATTAGCTGTTGGTTTCATCTCTGGTCACAGAGCATATGAATATGCACATCAGAATTCAAAACAAAGCAATTTCAACTCAAGGGTGATTCAGTGATTTGTATTTACTTCAAAGTTGTTTAATCAATCAATCAATCAAATTTTATTTGTATAGCACATTTCAGCAGCAAGGCATTTCAAGGTGCTTTACATAATTAAAAAACAAAATAAAAACAGCATGTGACATTGAATAAACAGTAAGAAAGAGAAGGAGATTTTGGAAAAAGATAAAAAAAAGAAAAAGATTAAAAAAAAAGATAACATACTTTTGTTAAGGAATTTAAGCGCCTGTTGTCGCCAGACTCCGCCGTCCGTTTAACACGGGTATTATCCAGGCCCCGTCGCCTAACAGGACAAGGTCCAAGAACAAGGTTTAGAATAATTTCAGAAAACCTTTGGGATATAAAGTGACCAAAACTGAGGCTCAGGTAATAACTTTGATCATGGAACGTTAGTTCCTGTAGTAAAAGGCAGCTGTGGAGCTCTTAAGGTGCACCTGTTCTGGTGATCAGCTCTCCACTTAAAGTCTTAGTTTTTTACTTTGTCACTGGTTAGTGCTAGATTCTTAACCTTAGGACACATCGATTTTACACTTTGCCTGATGTTGCAGCCTCCATCTTCTATAATCGTACTCGGTGTCTATGGCAAGCCTGGCCCCAAACGTGGCACTGTGCTGCAGTGTGACATCATGATCCTATTCCCCAGGAGTCACTCAGCCACTCCTTCAGTTATAACTCCTCACCAAAGTAAAAACCATGTTATCACAACAAAAGCCCTTCATGTTGAATGTTAAAATGTCAAATTAAACTGTCACAATGAAAGAATTGCCTTTCAAACAGGATTGGACATAAGAAAACTATGGTTAAAAAGATTTAAACTGAATAATTAAAAGCCTCCAAATGTCCTGTTTTAGAACAGATAAGTGAAATACAGATTTAATTGCACAATAAAAGTTAAATGTTGAAGAAATAAGTGGTCACATGCCTTTTCTCATTCAGCATCTGTTTGTGATCATTTTCTACCCACTGCGTCTTTCTTCACTTGAACGATCTGAGAATTTCTCTTTTAGAAACTCATTTTGCAAAATCCTCCGGAATACTTTGATTCTTCCAACTGCTGCCAAATCAGGTTATCACCTTAATCAAGCTTTCATCAATTACTTAGACCTTCCTCGATGTGCAGATCAAACAGAGCTATGATCATCTGATGACATTTCATTCTGCAAAATCCTGTCCGTGACAGTAATAGGACACCAACAAGAAGGAAAAAAAAACAGGCAGAAGATGAATGGAAACCATTCATATGTGCAGCCATAAATTGTAATCATATGTGAAATGTTTTTGTCATCATATTATACAAAAGAAACATTAAAGATTGAAGTAAATATAGAACAACTGGTATTTATTTTATTTTTGTGGAAAGTGTTTAAAAAAATAATTCAGATTTGTTTTATATATTTTGTCAAGTAATTTTCAGTAGTTAACAATTTACCTGTAGTAGAGAGAAGTTATAAAAAACTGGATTTAGAGAAACAGAACTTCTCCAGCAGGTGAAAGACTAACAGCTATCAAAGCTGAGGCTCAAGTCAAAGCAGAGCTTAACACAATACAAAAATTCAATCTCAAAAAGCCTGGTGCATTAAATATGTACATTTTAATCTCTACATTTCTGAAAGAGACTGAAGTAGGCAGATCTGCTAAAATAGAGAATCAGCAAAACATCTATATAGGTTGAAGATAACTTTCTGAGGTTCAAACTGTGTATTAAAATGAAGAAAGGGAGTGATAGGAATATTGGGAATGGGGATATTTTCTTGCATACTTTGGGCTCGATAGTCCCCACTGAGTATCATTTAAGCACCACGTTCTGACTGGGTATTTTTCCTGACCATGTTCATTTCTTCTTGACCACAGTAAACTTATCTTCTGCTGCCAACTTCCTGCAGGATATTGCACCACGTCACAAAAATTAAATCATAATAAACTACTTTCTTCAATATGACAATGAACTGACTGTTTCACAAAGACCTCCGCAGTTACCAGATATCATTCCAACATAGCCCTTTAGGATGTGGTGGAACTGGAGATTCACATCAAGGATGTGCAGCCAACAGCACCAACTGCATCATGGAATCATGTAAACTTGGAGCAAAGTTTCAGGAATGTTTTTGACCAAACTGTTGGGCCTGACCTTGATGAGAAAACAAGGACTGAACTTCATACAGAACAAAACAGACTGGTAAAAACTGAATCCAAGAACGCACTGCATTAACCCACTGGTAGAGTAAAAGACCCTGGATTATTGTGTGCCACAATCAGCTGTAGCAGACTCTTAACAATGACCTGTGTGTTGTGCTAGTTGATTATCTAAGTAGTAGACTAAGGATTGTATTGATGAATATTCTTGGTGAGGAAAATTAACTCTAAGATTAGTTAGACCAAGTGGTAAATGGTAAATTTAAACTAACTACCAAGCTTGGTATATAACTATTCACAAAGCAAAAAAAAGAACTTTATTTCGAGCAAATAATGTTTTCTTAGTTTTGACTGAATGAGAAATTAACCATTTCAGACATTAGATTTACTTTTTATATATTTAATAATTACCACAGTGATCAATAATCTAATAATTTTGGAATGGCAAACTGAACTCAAAGAATCTAATATTTCAAGGTTAAACAATCTCTTGTAAGTCCAAAGCACTGCAAATTACAATATTAATTCTTTGTGAGTGTTGTTTGCCCGCTACAGCTCACTGCACGACCGGGGAAAGCTAAATGTGGCTCTTAGCAACAACTACCCTAGCTGCCATTAGCTTTAAGAACAGGGACATTTTAGAAGATTTTTAGGACTGTTTTCTATTTTATGTAACCTAGTGACATGAAAGCACCATATAATTACAAGCGATGTTAACGAGTGCTGTTAAAGCGTGCTGTTAACACTGTTCGTGAACTGTGTGTTGTGCTAAGCAGACCCACAACATGACATTCTCAGCTCCACATCAGGTTGTCACAGATATCCAGCAATAACAAACCTGTGTTTCTCATCTCTTAAACAGTCATTGGCAGCATTTGGCTGGCAGGCAGCTAGCATTGATAAAGCTGCATGGGAAGTGGCAGTCAGTGTTGGTTGCTCACGGAAATTTCGAGGAACCTGCTATTCCAATGTTCTTTGTGCAGAATTCTGAGCAACCATGATCAAGTTATATTCCTTTGGCTGGGCATAGGTAACAATTTTTTGTTGATGGCACATACAATCTGGGAGACAGCCCTCCTGCTTCAATATATATGCCATGTTACTGCATAGAAAACAGATACATTAAGATTTTCTAGCAATTTTATTTTATAAAATCACTACAAGCATTGAAAATGGGTCAGTGAATCAACAAATAAATGCCAGCTAAGCACCAATTTATTGTGTGGTTAAAAACAGATCAAATATTTGCAACATATTCCTCAGTAATTTTTCAAAAGGTATTTTCCTCTCTAAACTTACTTTAAGTTTAGAGAGTTTATACTCTCTAAACTTACTTTAGTTTAGAGAGTATAGTTTTGTTGAGGAAAGTTTTGTTTTTTTCTTTTTTACTTTTTAAAGTTTCCTACAGATAGCCAGTCAGTCTTTCAGCTATTACTAGAGCTGGAAAACTACTCTTTATTAGTAAAGTATGTCTGCTTCCATTTCAGGCCCGTCCTGCGGTGGAAGCCCAGAATTTATGTTCCATGGGGAGCCTGCTGGTGAACAGACGACTCACATGTGTCTTTGCACTCCTTCCCTGCGGCCCCCTTTAAAGGCATTCTGAACTGATTTGGGGATATCGTAAAGCAAATGATAAATTTGTACTCCTGTCAAGTGCGTCTGTGCACTGGAGATTTGCTCCAGGAATCATGTTGGAATGCCATATATCCCGGCTGATTGCTGCTCCCCTTAAACAAAGGGCAAAATGCATGACATCATTAAAGGTATTGGAGGAAATAACTTAGACTTTGTTCCTGCTAATGTTTTGACAGGAAACAGCCCGTTTGATGTAATAAAGATCTATGCTAAGAGAAAGACACTTAATTTTTACCTCTCTGCTAAAGATAAGTAAATATTCATCCACTTCCTGTTTCACCGTTTGCCTATAATGCTTCAACATCTTGCAGATGGTTTTTGGCAAGCACTACCTTCATATCTGCATGTCAGCTGAATATTGCATTCAGTAAAGAACATCCATTTAATTTTATTTCCTTAGCCTCCCTTTGATTGGTTTAAATGTTCTGTGTTTCATATTTACCATGCAGAATATTCTGTGAATCACTAAGCAGTAACCCTGCAGTTCCTTAGAGACCCAAAATATGACTCAGTGAATCTGTTAAGCATTTCAGCAGATTTCTGGTGTAGTAACTGGTATACCACCTTGTATCCCTTTGAAATTGGGGAAGATCAGCAGGATTTTAGCTGTGTTTTCAGATTAGATGGCATGAGAAATGCAGTTCGAAGTTTGGGGCTAGAAGCATCCCAATGCTGCCGCCTCTATGTTAACCCTGTTCTCACTTCGGCGGTGGCTGGTAATCCCCCCTCCCGGGCAGAGGTCATAAAACTCCTATTTCTACTATACCTGCCAGCTGAGCATCTTAGTCCATTCAAAGCACAGGGAGCATGAAATTCCCAAGGAGCCATTTCAAAGCGCCAGTCCTCTTCATTATGACATCAGAACCTTCTGAAGTCAACAAGCATGAAGGCAGACTAGAGCACAGCGCGGGTTCACAGCCTTGAAGGGGGATTCGTCGCCATTAAGGGCTGCGATGGGGGGATAGCAAACAGAGGGCAAGAGAGGGAGAGAGGGATTACATCTATCACCACGCATATGTGCTCACATCTAAAAGGCTTGCCTTCCATTTTCTGCCCCCAGCTAGTCCCCCAACTGTTATGATAGCTGAGACTGCAATAAAGGCTTTGGCGGCATCATAAACACAGCATGATGGTGGGTATCACATACTTAAGGGCCCCTGACGAAAACCCAAGGAGCAGCCCAAAGTTCTGGTAGAAATGTTAACAATTATGGTGATAATTACAGCTGTTTGTGGTCAGGTTCTGTTTGTCATCCTAATAAAACACCTCTTACACCCACTGTGCTCAAGTGCAAGAATCTTACAAAGTTACAATCTTCATATCATAACACAGGAAACTGACAATCTAGTTATGGTAATAGAGACATTCAGAAGTTTTCACGAAAGGGGCCTCATGTACACAGACCTGGATGGATCTCCAGGGGCAACATGATATAAACCTATACTGACAAAGCTTGGTGAAAGCGCATTTCCTACACAAATTCCAATCAAGGTGGAATTACGTGTTATTCTGTCTTCAATAAAAAACAAATGGCTCTCAATTCAAAATTGTCCTGTTCACCTGTGTTGTATGGGATATGTTGTATGGGACCCAACAAAAAATATATTCCATCCCAAACACCTGGCATGACACAGTCCACAGGTAGCGTTCAACTTCCGGACCCCCCTTTTCAACCTGATGACTAAACAGCATCCTTAGCTAAAAAAAACCTCTCAGGCTCTAAGTACATTGCAATTTGCAATATCCCACAGCAACTTCATATAAAAACACTTTTCTGTCACATCATTACCAGGAGATTTGAACTCTTGGAAAAAGGACTTTCAGGATGTTTTTCTTTCCCCAAATTCTGTCCCAAAATCCCACATTCCACCATGTGAAGATGTAAGAAAAATGGAAATCTTTGTGAAAAAATAATACTCTTTATATGTACAAACATGACATTCCAGGATTCATGACTATAAATGCAACTGCAGAAGTCTGACTATCAATCTATAAAAAGTAAAAATAAAACTGAAAATCAGTTTTGTATAATTAGATTTTAAGATATGTGCATGCAAGTTAAAATTAATTTAAAGTTGTTAGCTTCATTGCCTTTGAAAAAAACATTTTAAAAGATGTTCTTAATTACTATGTTAATGAAAAGTAAAACTAACTTCAAAACTTGAAATCGTCCAATATTTCCTATTTCAACTTTTTTTTGTACTGTGCCTTTATGAAAGTTAAACCACATATTGGAATTCTACCTTTATATACACACATGTATGTGTGTGTGTTAACAATTAAAGCAGATCTGAATCTGGTCTAATATTATACATGCATTCAGTCACTTTTTTTCAGAATCCACTGACAGAGGAATGCTCCATGCATGGTAATAATTACGGTCAGCTCAGTGTGATTGCCCAATGGAAATTAAAATTTCTGTTTTTCTAAGTGATCATTTGTAAGTGCAATTAATCATTTGGATAATTGGTTCTAGAGTTTTACTGGTTTCACCTAACCATAACCTGAGATGATCACGGCTATATAGATGAACGCAGTTTTTACTTGTGGCTGAGGATGAACAGGTATGAAGCTGTATGAACCTCTATGAGAAATGGACCAGCGTTCTTCAAAACCTTTACAAACCTGGAAAAAAAAAAAAAAAAACCTTTCCAGCACAGTAAGAACCATTATACAGTATATACAGATTTTGAGACTACAGAACTGGCAAACATATTTATACCCCTTGATTTCTTTTTTTCATCCTGTCAATCAAGACTGCATAATGTAATTTTTTGGTGGGATTTTAGGTAATGTCCTACAGTCTTGATGTTAGACCTGACAAACTATATATATATATATATATATATATATATATATATATATGTATGTGTGTGCATGTATGTATGGTTGGGTCGATACACATGTTAATAATCTAAACTGTTTCCACAATTGTTTAAAAGGAAATATTGGAGACATTTAAAACCAGGATGGAGTCTGGAATGGAATGTGCTTTAATTGCCGTCTTTGGCAAAGGAAGCAGTCTTGAGTATTTGATCTTGCCCAGTGTTGGCAGGATTCTGAGAAACACGCCTCCATTTTCAACACGGACTGTCATTCTCTCCCTGCCAAATCACTGAAAGACATTAATTGTTGCTGATAACAATGACTGAGCACGCTCAGACCATGGTTCAATCTGGCCAAATTCTGATCATTTCTGTGGCTTGCAACAACAACATGTAGCCAACATTAAAGAACAAAATGAAATTCCTCATGATGGATGACTCCTGGAGGCCCATGGATGGGAATAGCCTTCCAACACTGGGATGTGATCCCAAATCTCTGCATAATGGCTTCAGCTCAGTCACCTGAGTCCATTTTCCTTTCTAACCAAATCGCCAGTAATGAGTTGGTTGAACATGACCTGACAAATTAATTTGAATTTCCATCTGATGAGTGCTGCCATGAAACAGTCTCTCTGAGCATCTGGCCAAACGTTGTCATGAAAAGAAATGAAGAAATGCAATAAGCAGAGATACATTAAGAATCTGGACAAGTCTTTGAAGGTGTGGAAAAAAGGAAAAGGTACTTTCTGATATAAAGAGACAGATGAGACAATTTAGAGCAGGTTGAAAAAAACTAATTTTGCATGATTTGATTGAACTTGAGTGAGCAATGTGAGTGCACTGCAGCTGCTTTAATTCAAACAAAATTTAAACTCATGCATCTTCCAACAGACGTTTGATGCGTCTCTGAGTTTTAGACACAAGTAGTTATCTTAGTTTGCTTTGGATGTTATTCTAAAGTAATAAAGTACTTAGTAAGTAAATAATAATATATCCATATAAGAATAAAGGAACAAGAAGGAACAGGTTAACAAATGCTTAAATAAATAAACCATCAGAATTTCCATGTCTTTCAAGAACTTCCTCACTGGGTTTTTCTTTATTAGTCCTGTGATCAGATTACTACATTTTCTTTCTGTGATTTAAAACACACTAAGTAATATCAATATTAATTGTAAACTCCATTCAAAAGTCTGGACGGTAGTAGTACACAGTGAGGGTTTGCACTCCAGGGAGTTTTTTACTACTGCAGACATGCAGACCCTTCATCAAATTGTGTCAGGCAAACATGTCTCATATTCTGCCTCTTCATGCTCTCCTATTTCTCAGGGGGAAATGCCCTGATGCCCTCTCCGCCTGCCTGAATGATTATATCTAAATCTCAGAGCAGCTGCTCCTCACAAAGCAACCAGGAAAGGGATAGGGAGGTGTGGGAGACATGCTGGATCACTCCAGAGGCTTTCCCAAAGCCCTGCAGGAAAGAAGGGCTTGTGTACCGGAGAGCAGAGCCAGAAGAGGTCTCACTTGGATGTTTAGTTTATTTTCAATTGGAAAATAACAATTTCTTTTTAGATATTTCTATGATTTACTTGTTAGTATGACACAAATTGACAGAAGAATGATAATTCATGTGGCTTGCTTCTTTCTGAGAGGTTCAAAGATATTTCTCTTTTCTTCCCTGCTGGGTGAGGTAAGAAGAATAGTTTCAAGGCACCACTGGGAAGCTAATTAACCGGTCGGGTGTGAAGAAACTCTTGCTCTCAGTTGTTTTTACCCCCTGATGTGACCTACTAGTCACTGGTACTACCGCATACTGTGTCTTTTTCTTAAAAGAGGAAGTAAGATGTTTTCTTTCTCCCCACCCCACTGACCCTAAATCAGCTCCAAGTTGAGAAACACATAAAGATGGAAATACAACTGCTAATTTTTCCCTGTGCTGACCCACTGAAGACACAGACTGTAAAAGCAGTAAAGGGTAGTGGAAAGATTAGAAGAAAGTCCTGTAATCTATTTTCAGCCAAGCAGTGTATTTTAGCTCAGGATAAATATGTGTTTTATTTTATTCCTTTTGTAGTGACTGCCTTTACTGGGTGTTAACAACCAGACCCACCGGTACAAAAATTTCTCTGTTTATATTTATATTTCTCTGTTGCACCATCCAGTGCACCTACACTTTGGCATATGCATTATTGGAAATGAATACAGATTTAGTCATTAGAATCCATTTGTCTGTGTTGTACTTGTAAGCTGCAAATTTGAAAACAACATTGAAACTTATTAATGCAATTTTTTAAAATTCATCACTGAAATATGCTGTCCAGATGTAAACATAAGCACAGGGGGTGCAGGCAAAAAATGTTATGACAGAAGGAAATAATTATGTTTTATTTGAGACAGTGGTAAGAAGCAGTTTGAGCTGAAAATCCCCACAGTGAACCCTGAAATTCTTACTTTCCTGCTCATACGGAATGCATCAAAGATCTCTGTATTTCTCCTTATGTACTGGCTTGAAGTTATTTCCTGTTTCCTCTAGCAGCTTATTAGCACCATGGCTGTGAAGAACATCTGGAAGAAGACTTTTCTAAAAATGATTCAGATAATTGCCATAATTTTTACTTCACAGATTACTCAAAGCAAAAAAAGCCATAACATTATGACCACCCAAAATGTGTTGAATGTGACCCTTTCTGCACTGAGACAGCTGCGTAACAACATCGCTTCCTGTTTGTTCTTGGAAGTCAGAATTTTGGTATTCAGGATAGAAAAAAATCTATTGGAAAACCACCAAGATTTAAGCTGAAAAGTCTGAGTTCCCTTCTAATTGCAAAACTTATTATCCAACATGGCTAATATGTGTATATTCCTACTGTTAATTCTGGTAGCAAAGTATTGTTTATCAGCAAATAAATCACCAGCTATGCTACAATATTTCATAATTCCTATTTTACAATGTTTATGTCCAAAGGATTCATAGAAATACATTGTTATCAAATTATATTTATAATAGTGGCTCAATTGATATCTGCAACAAATGTGAACCACGCTGGCTTTAGAACTTTAAACACAATAAAGTTGGACATGATATAATTAATAGATCCAAGTTTTGACTTCAAAGACAAAAAAAAGAAAAGATAAGTTCATTGACTAGTTTTTTAATAATTTTATAAAATGCAACAATGATTATGCAACTGAGGGAGAGAACAGAAAATCTCATATTTTTGCTAAAAGATGATTCAGACAAAAAAAAGCTATTTTTGGCAAAAATTGATTTAGCCCATTGTTTTAGGAAGATGACTAAATATAAAGGAACTCAGTGTTCAGCATCTGAGATTACCTCATCATCCCTGATGTCAAAGACAAATAGGCTCATAGCAAGTTAAAACATAGCAATAACCGCAGTAATACACAAATTGTTTGCCATTCTGATTGTTCTTATTTCACTAAACCTTTAACATCCACCAACCCCTATACATGAACATGCTTCTTTAATAAGCATCATTCTAATATGAAATCTGAACTTTGCGCTTTAAAAATGCACCTCTCATATAATTTAGTTGTTTGATGGTTTTTAATGTTTTTACAAAAAAATACATTGAAAGTGTGGTCTGGATTTGCATTCTGGCTCAGTAGGTCAACATCTTTTGCCGCCTTTACAAATCTTTAAAGGAATGCCTCTCCCAGCTTTGTAGATGTGGACTGAATTTTCTACTTATTTTTCTTTGAAAAAACAGCCCAATATCAGACAGACTGGATGTCTGATATTGGGCTGTGAACATCAACTTATAAGTCTTGCCACAGATTAACGATGGTATTTAGGTCTAAACTTTAACTGGTCCTTTCTGAAAATAATTTGATCTATGTGATCCCACTGTAATCTTTGATATATGTTTAGTGACTTTGTCCTGCTGGGAGGTTATCCTCCTCTGCTGTCTCATCTTCCTATCATTGAACAGTTCTCCATGAGATGAGTAAAGCCAGGTATATTTTTGTACTTATTCACTAATGTTTTCTGACAACCTTCATCTATTATTTCACATAGATGAACCTTAAAGATTGTGTAACTTCTGAAGGAAAACAGTTCCACTGGGGATTTAAGGGGGCAAGTTGTGTTTTCATGTCTCTATTTTAAGATTATTTTTAAAAATTGTTAAAACATATGCATCATTTTCCTTCCATGTTGCTCTGATTTACTTGTTTGTGTTTGTAATGTTCACAGGGTTTCAAGGTACAATAAATGTTAAGTCACATTAGCTTGCCCACTTATCATTTCTTAAGTATATGTAAACTTAAATTGAATATGAAACATTAAACATACAGGAAGTTAAAAGTGACAAAGGAGAGGAATTTTACGATTAAAACAACTAGATTATTTATTGCAAGGTTAAGTGACCATTGTGACTGGTTTAATGATTTTATGCTGTGAGACCCCAGTGGGCAGCAAGGTGGTAAAGTCTTTCAGACGGACTGCGGGCCACATTTCACAATTGTAGATTAAAACCTATTTTGTTTAATACATGTTACCAGGTGTATGTTTGTTATAAAATAAGCAGTAAAATTAACTGATGCAGAACGTTGACAAATCATTTGAGTTCAGTGTGATGCATACTGTATGAAATGGAAAATCTAATCGCCCCCGATTCCACCAGCTCATTCTTCCTGTTCATCTTAATGGGAAACTTGAGACAGTACTGAGTACAGAGCTTAGTCTGTCACATCACATGACGTGCTGCAACTAATGCAGCCAACAAATGGGCATATCAGGGATCCCAGTTTGGTGCACAAACCCTCCACAGAAACAGGTGGCAGTTGCTGGAAGGCCAGATGTCCCAGTGCAGCCGTAGTAAACTGAGGTCTGTCGCAACACAGCAGTGAACAATGCGTGACGGAGACCGAAGGTGGTCTGGCTTGTGTTCAACCTCCAGGCTGGCCAACAATAGGGTGAAGTCTGGAAGGGGAGGAGGGCTGTGGTTATGATGCCGACGCTCGCTCTCCTTGGTAAATAAAGAGGATGAGCCGCCCCACCTATAAAAACTATCCCCTGATCCAATGTGAGGAAGTGGATGCTTTTCAACAATGAGGAAGTCATCTCAAATATCCCCCCCAAGCTGCCATTCCCCAGCACATAGCACTTCACATCCACTGGTTGCTCTATTCAGACATTTCAGCTTCTTAATTCGGTGCTTTAAATCCTGCTCCAGCCATTTGCTCGCACTGTATAAATAGACATAAGCATTACCGGTGAGATCGAAGTAAGGCTGTGGAGTTGAGCCAAATTCTGCTGAAAGCTCTGAAAGAGGTCACCAGATGGCAAGGGATCAAACCATAACTGAGTCCTGCTGTTACGGACCTCTTTTGACCCGTATGCAGAACAATAGTTTGAACATTTTGCTTTGATGAGACGCTGCTTAGTTTTCAAAGACAGGAGATATGAGAAGTGCTGTCCACAGAAATTAGATACAGAACACAAAGTGTGAGCAATTAACAAACAATAAGGATAAATCTGAAATCTCAATTGTATGATGATAAAACTACCACAAACTTCTAGCTCTTATGTAAGATGCTTACAAATTGTCTTTTTTTAAATAACTAGGTATAAGGTGTAGGTGGCAGTGTGAGATAAATAACAAATAGCACCTTAGCACCTTGTCTCTTATCAGACACAGGAGATACCTTTAGATAATCAGCAGTGCATGACCTGAAAAGGTTGCTTTTAGAATTACATACATTTACACACAAAGCAGTGTGTAAATGTATGTATTATGGCTAAGCAATTGATTCCAACATGCAGCATAACATGGTGAAATGTGACAGAGGTTTCTGCTCAACTTATCGCTGTAACATGGTTGTAATTCATGTCATGGATTGAAATGGATCAAAAGGACATATATCTAATAGCGCATGTATTGGCATGGCATGAAAGGAAAAATCATTCTCCAGCAACCACTCATGTCTATTTGTAAAGACAACTGTGACATGCTTTCATTCTTTTCGGCGCACAGGTGCAAAGCAGAAATAACGTCCTTGCTCTGGAACTAATGCAAATATTGACCTGAATTTCTCTCATAAATAAAACATTTTAAAAACTCTTTGAGGTTTTTGCTTTAGTTTACAGCACATTTATTTTTAACAATTTATAGTAATTGCTACTGAAATTCACAGAGATTGGTAGTTAATAATATCAAAGCACTCCACTTTTATGATGCCTATAAGATGATAATTGCCCAACCTAAACAATAAGTTGCAGTTGTTAATTTTATTCAATATTCATTTGGACAAGAAGTGTGTCTGGGACAAAAAGATGTTTTTACTTTTGAAGAACATCCTAACTTCAGGTGTTGCAATTAAGCATGAAGGGATATGAGATTCTCTCAGCATGATAAAGGTAAGTAAAACAACTATATCAAGTTATTACAACAAAAATGAAAAACACAAACGGAGGATTGACGAGGCGTTCTTAGTGGGATTTAGTTTGTAAGTGAAAAGCGCTAACATGCTGTACTTTTGGTGGTTGCAGTACATTTAGATTAATCATCCACTATTGCTTCACTGACTGCAAATATAACCCAGTTTCCATTTAATTAATGTAGGTTAAAAAGAGATCAACTGAAGCCACAGGTTCATCTGCAAACACGTCAAGACATATATTTGCAAAGCTTGCACCTGTGCATATGTGTGTAAATATTGTAACAGAAATGTAAATCAATCAATCAGTCAAGTTTATTTGTATCGCACATTTCAGCAACAAGGCAGTTCAAGGTGCTTAATATCATAAAAACACAAAAGTATAGTCATAGAAGATTATTAGACAATTGAAAAATGTCTGGTGACATTATTACACATCAGCATATTTATTAATGTTTTATTTATAATCTTTCAAAATCAACTCTACACAGCTGGAACTCAGTGTTTAGGCTGTTTTGCAGTTTTCAGGAAGTTTGCTTTCGCAACCTAATTGAGAAAAAAATCACAATTAGGTTGCAGTAAAACACACTGTTTTATTGCAGCTGCCATCAGGTTACCAGAAAGCGATAACATCATCAACCCTAGACGAACCACCAGGAATAAGGTGAATATGGGTCTCCGGGTTGCAAAGGTCATGACACCAAATATCTTGGTATATGTCCCGAAAATCCCAGGCCAGCCTAGCTTGGTTGTAGATTAAATTAGTTATGCTACAGTATCAGCTACTGAGCATGACTTTGTGGCCTCTGAAAATGGTACTTATGTGAGCAATATTTGCTCAGATATGCAAGTTGGGTTTTTACTGTGATTTTTAAAGTTTAGCACATAAATTATAAATGGTCTTTTGCGTTATCAAAAACCTGTTACATCAAACCTTAAAAACACACAGATATGTGTTTTACTACAACCCCACAATGAGCCCTGAGACACAAAAGTGAAGTTTAGAAATGATTCCAATGAAAAAATAAAAATGAGTAAAATAAATGTCAGTAACCAGAAAATGATGTAAAAATAAACCACTAAAATGATTAAAAGCTGATCTATATAATATGATGCTGTATGAAAGAGGAATATTCAATTGGCAACAAGTTCAGCCAAAGTTGACTAGATGCTTGAATTGTATTGTAATAGATTCAACTTTAAACAAAACTGGATCACAATTGGACCTGGATGTCTGGTAAATGTCCTTGAGATTAAGTATTTTTAAATTGATGCTATATAAATAAACTGATTTGAGTGCATGAAGTGCATTAATAAAAACAGAGTAGAAAAAATATATATTTAAATGTGTGACAGACTCATTATGCTGAAGACTGCATGTAAATTTGTGTTTATCCCCTTACATTCATCATGGTGTAACATTGAGCACCGACTGAATGAGTCGTGTCCCTCAGCTTGAGGCTGAGATCTAAGTGGTTTCTGTTTTTTAGTAGAGGTGGCTGGTCAAAAGTCCCTCTCACTTTTAAATGGTTCCATGTTCACTAATCACTAACAATTTTATTGTGCAACAGAGAACAGAAAGGCCAAGTAAATTCATAAATATTTGATAACCTATTTTTGAAATGCAACAAACCACAAACTCACCTTCATGTTTACCATTTTATTGGGCATACAACTATGCTAACAACAGATTTTAAAGCAATAAATCAAAAACTGTGTGTTAACCTGTCTATGACTGGCTGCAGTTAAACTCAAGACTAACATTAAAATTAAAATCAGAGCAATAGCTCTTCAGTACAACCTCCATTTCTGTCAGCAGGGGTCAGACCTCAGCTGGTGTCTGTTGCAGAAGGGGGGAAGCAGCAGCAGAACCAGATAATGCACTGAAAGAAAAGCAACAGCCAGAAGTGGGATCACGACAAATGTGCAGAACAGGACTGTGACATGTTGCCAAGTAGAGACAGCTCAGTCCAAAGCTGTTCCTAATATGCGAGCTTAACTATTCTACACAGTCGTTGCCATATTTAGGGTTTCAAGAACATTGATGGCATAATTACTATTTTTTTAAAAAAGAGAAAATGACAAGCTTTCTGAATTTTAGGATTTTTCTTTTCTTCTAAAGATTTAATATGTGGTCTCAGTCAAAGTGTGTGTAACAGTACAGCCATTCTCTGTCTAGTGGCTGACTATTTCATTTTTTGTAAAGAGACCTTCATCTGACTTAGGAATCGTTAGCCATAATAAAGGCTTAAGATGCATCCACACATAAAAGACAACTTAAAAACAGGAAGGAAACAAGCAGAGGACTAATTTAAAATGTGGTCTGTATAGTTTATATGAGCCTGACACAAACACAATTTCTATTCATTTTTTCCCATTTAAAGCAATTATTTTCGAGTTAAAAGCTAAAAATTAAATTTCTGAGAAAATATCCCATTCTTATGTCTTGTCTATTCTATTTTTGTTTTCCTATTTCTTAAAGCTAGAACTTCCTGGTGTGTTTGTTAACAATCCAGTAAGTTTGTGGTTACATTTTAGAGACTAAAACATTTTGCAGCATATATGGTACAAAATGCTGCCATGGTCAAGTAGACAGAAAATGTGTACAAAGGGAAGGTCCAATGAAAGGTCTTACAGAGACTAGATAACTACTTAACAAGGTTACTTTAAGATAAAGCAAGAAGGTCTGGATGCAAAACACACAGAAATGAGGAGTGAAAAGTTAATGTAGTACTTTTTAAACCTTACCAACCGGTCAATCCTGGAAGACTCTGCATGGGAAAATTAAATCACACAGGATCGGAATCTCCTATTTCTTAAGAAAGGGGTGTTCATTCAAGACCTCTTGGTGACAAAAAGCTAATTTATCAGAGGTGGCAATTTCCACACTCAGCTAGTATGAACTCACAGGCCCTGAAATGTGGCCCGTGAATGAAAGTGGGGAAAAAAAAAGAATGAAGGAAGGAATGAAGAAACAAAAAATGATCACCTTATCAAGGGAGAGAAAAAAAATACTACTCTAATTGATTAGTCTCTTTCAAAATATCCCATTATGGTTTTATTTGCAAGAGTGAAACATTTTGTAGCTTGAGGTATAGGAGCAGGAATTATTACATTGTGGCATATTAAGAACATAAGTACATAAAAACAAATATTTTCACAATATATGGAATTTCAGCACCACACAGAGCACAACAAATGTTACTGTAATGTAAAGTAAAAAATAGGCCTATGCCTCTTTTGAAGAAACATAATGTATTGTTTTCTATTGCAGCTTTTGCAGAGTGAAACATATTTTGCAGCAGTAAGTGAATGATGTGTTGTAAAGCGTTTCAACAAATCCACAGAAATAAAGCTCGCCTTGACCTTCCCCCGAACCTCACATCCAACTCTAACCTCTAATAAAGACGCCCTATAATGTCAAGTTAACTGTGATTAATGGTGGTACCAGGCACAAAGTCTCCTCTGTGCACAATACCCACTGCCTAAATACAGCTCACAGCATTTCACAGTAGTCCAAGGAATTTATAGAATCGTCTGCAGAGGTCTATATCAGAACTCTGTAGTATATTCACGCAATAATCAGTTTGTTAGGTTCAAACCTAACTTTAAAACTGTGGGCACATAACCCAAACTACTGTGGGGCTGAGGTTGCTTTATAGACTTTATGTTATTGATTGCTGTGTGAGTGCAGTTGCCACTTGTCAGAGTCGTGATGTCTTATTTTGGAGTCTCGTCTCTCCTGTCCACCTTATAGGTTTATTGGCTAATGTGGAAGTTAGCTGTCGAAGTGACACCCAGGGCAGCAGAGAGTTTATCATTCTGCTGACAGGCTAAATAACTCGTGCCGCAGCAACAGATAACAAATGGGCTCAAGTTGTGGCTTGAGTGTCCGTGGGTTAAAGACAAGAACAACTGCACGGCAGCAGAAATACACAGTCTTCACTTGTTGGCATTCGGCCATTTCTGCTTAAGTACACAGAAAGAAAAATATTAAGAAGTTTCTCTGCTTGCATCACCACAGAACATACTGAAACCTCAGGTTTGTTAAGCCTTTGCAAACAAGATTCAAGGAAAATTTAACTCACATTCATTTGCTTTGTACTTCTTGATAATAAGATGTAGAAAATGTGATGTTGTATCTTGCATTAGCAATGCATTAAATTTGGCCTGTAAATTTAGACAATAAGAGAGTGCATCTCTCCATCTTACCATCGCTCACATCTTTGCTCTCCTGGCAGTCTTTCAATTTTCCAGCATAATTTACATTATGAGACATCATGCTGCTTTGAATGAATTTTATAAGACAGGTCTGGATTGATTTATTCTGGCTCACATTACTCATCCCTCATAATAAGCCTTCAGGATCCAGTGTCAAAGCAGCAGGCTAATAAGCAGGGGCTGTTGATAGTGCCACACTTGCCATTCACCTTTGCCTTTGAGGTGACAAACTGTCACCTCAAACAAACCCAGCAGGCTTCAGGAGTTTGCTGCAACTGTGGCTTCAGAGTGAAACTAAATTTTGGCACTTACGTGGAACCTTGAGAGGATGCTGCAAATTCTTGTAGCTGTGTCACAGCACAAACAAATGCACTGTTATTCCCCCACGCCAGCCTCAGTTTACAGCTGTTTCTGTCCAAACAGTAAGTGAGATATACCACAGAGCAATTGGCTGCTGTCTTAAGCCTGTGAAAATGTGCTGCAAGAGATAAATTCCAAGATGTCAGAGGAGCTGTCAGTGTGAACGAATATGCTGATCTTTACCACCTTCAGATCTAGTTTGCATGCAAGCTTCCCCTCCCTCCTAAGGAGGATCCCTGCTGAGGCCTAGATGGACTTTCCCACAGTGAAAAATGGGTTTGGAGTGCAGTCAGTGAAGCAAACTTTTACTGCTCTCCAAATATAACTTAGATTCTTTTTATTTTACCGTGTATTAGTTTTGGTTGTTTATGTGGAGATTTATGCAATTTTATATCCAAGACTCACCATTTTCTAATAAAATTTATGTAGCTTGCAACTTTGTTATGCTTTCGTACAGTTAATTGGAACAAGAAGCACCTATTGTGTTTGTAACACCTCTGGCCAATGGAAAAACTTTAAATTATTTACTCTATGACATCCAAACATCCTGAACTCCAACATCACTATGTTAAAACTTACATCAGACTGGTTTGAGAAGAATGTGGCTCAGCTGTCAGGTGTCCTTATTAAGGCTGTCTAATAAGCCCAGGTTACAAGATGTTTCTGGGAAGCAAGTGATATCCGCCGAGTGTCCCACACATACAATAAAGCGGGCAAGCCTTAGTGTGGATTTCATACTCGGGGCCGAGCATACTCTGAGCCTATTTTTGCTGTCCTGATCTGGGCCAACTCTGGACTCCATCCAAAATAGTTAAAGTAAACCTGCCTGGCCTTGTGGTTTCCATTGGAACCTGCAAGACGAGGAGCTGAGGTTTAGGAATAATAGAAAAGGTGCTAATAAGACAAGTACAAAAACCTTTGGCATTGTACCTCTTTCGCCGGATACTTTTCAGTCAGTGTTCTAACTAAATGTGAATGTTTTAAACAGGTTTAAATAAAAAAAAAACAAAGTACATTTGAAAAACATCAAGTTCTGTCAGGTTTATGAAGTATGAGGCTATATGAAACTCTCATTCTTATAACGTGTGGACTCAGAGGAAACATGTCAATTTTATGTTGTGTGAAAACACAAGGATAACAGAAAACATTTTTTCCGGTGGTGCCACCACCAACATCTGGGAATCTGAGTGTTAGCAAAATGTTCAAAAAATCATTTGTGCAATGAATCACAGAATGGGGTTTAATCCAGCGCCATTTTAGTTGATTTGTGAATTTAGCATGCTGATGTGAGTCTTCATCAATGCAGACAAAGTATCTGCACAACATAAGAGTTAAATAGCATAAATTAAGATACAGAAATACATGATTCTATCAGCACTAAAACATTTGTGCAGTATTTGTAACTCTGTTGCAACACAAATTGTTGAAACCTGTTTTACCCACTGATGGCATTGCAAATGTGTAAAATTTCAGTGCCAGAAAATTTTACATGAAAATATGAATTACAAAACACAAGTCAAAAATCTAATAGATCAACTGGGGTATTTTGTATTATCTGCAATAAGGTTGAACTTATTGCTTAAAGCTTATAGCTTAAAGCAGACTGTAAATAGATTATAAAGTTACCATATACTATGAACAGGATAAAACATTCTGTGAGAACAGTTATTTTTTCAGTATAGTAAATTCTACAATGAAGCTGGAAATGGCAAAGGAGCAACTCAGATACAACATTTTATAATATTTAATAATCCAGTTTCTTGTGAAACGTCTTCAGAATAAACTATTGAATGTGAGATCAAAAAACCTGATCCAGACATCTTATGTGTGCACACTACTAGCCTTCCTATCTGTCTTTTTCTTGTCTTTGCACCCTGCTGAAGAACAAGAGGACTATTTTCCCATCAGATGTAACCGCTCCCTTTGGATACAGCTCATCTATGGGCCAAATATCGGCTGTTAAAAAGAAATACTTGGGCAGGGCTCGGGACCAATTTAACTCCAATGATGTTGAGAGCACAGTCATGATGAGGCATGCTGTAGACAAAGGAGGCAACGCTTTGTCACGCTTACACTGGTATCCCGTGAATTTACTGCCACTGAGGCTCTTATTTTTCTCTTCTCCTGCAGAGATAAGGGCTGTTTTTCCCCTGAAAATCTACAGGGGGCCCGGGTGTAGCTAAAGGACACACTCAGCTGCTAGATTAACTCATCAACACCACATTGCTGGGTGTCAACAGAAATGTTTCACACACAAGACCGACAAGGAATGAATACCATTTGGAGGTCACAAGTGGCAACCTTGCAGTCCTTTAGGCCTTTTAAATGTTAGTGTCTGCCTTTCAAGAGCAAGGATGTAACCTCTAAACCTCTGAGAGGAAAACAGATACGTGTTCGTCAGCTTTGCTTCTTGACAGTTCCTACAGTAGATTATGATTACCTATCAAATAAATCAGAGGGGATGAATTATTTACTGTGCTTTTTGTAGCTACAAATATAAAATATATTTTTACACCTCCTGGTGCTCACATGACTGCATATGTAGAGATAAATCAGTAAGACGTTGTAAATATATCATGCATGTAAGCCAAAAGAGGCTGTAACAAATAAATATCACTACATTTCTTTCTTATCAACACTTGTGTGAAAATGTTTATGAACATTACATAACATGACTTTTGTGCCTGTTTTTGCCAACAAAAACTCTATGAATAGTTTGAAAGTGAATGACATAGTATGACACTATCTATGTAAATCTCAGACAAATAACACAGTCATCCACCTGAGTACACAGTTTCTCCTTCCTGCCCCAAACATATGATTTTGTGTGCTACTCCTTCACTTTTATGAAGAACATAACTTTAGGGAAGCAAAAAAAAAAATAAAAAAAATACAACAGACAAGCCGAGCGATGTGATCATCTTTAAAAGAAAGACACATGTCTCTGGTATGCTGTCTTTTAGCTGCTTGGGCAACACACCATTCCTTGTGGTTTGAGTCATTGAAACTCCTCATGTAATGCCATCCAAATTTAGACTTTTAGATTTGTGGAGAAGCTTAGCTCAAAGTGCTTTGAGGTTAGACAACAGAAGAAAAGAGAGGATGGAAGATGAAGATAAATCATTTCCCTCATTTGTTGACTCACACAATGGGGAAGCTTTTTTACACCCTGTAAGTACACTGGATTGTAAGTCTTTGCACTTGCCTGGCAGAAAAGTTGTGATAGCTGCCTAGGGAAGTCCTTGTTTGTCTATTAAAGCTGCCGAACTGCAGGGGTGGCACGGCTGCAACGCGGTGCCTGATTTCTTTAGCTCTGATGAAGCTCGAACCGCACAACCTTCGTTAGAATGGTGCAAAGTGGAAAGTTGGTGCTCTTTAATACTTGGCAGGAATTTTTTGTTGCTGTTAGCAAAAGAGGTGCTAAGAGGTGTATTCAAGTTTATCCCGGACTTGTAGAGATCCACATAAGTTAGTCAAAAACAATAAAAAACATGTAAAAGAAACAACAAAAATCATACAGCAAGCAGCTGATAAAAAAAGTGGAGTTTGCTTCATTACTCCTGCCGCCATTGATTTCATTCATGTTTTTCTTTCAATTTAGCCTAGATTATTCTTATTCCAGGCACGTTCCAAACAATACCATCTGATTCATTTGTTTTTTATCAGACTCTAGTTTCATACTTTTTAAAATTGTGTTGTGGGATAGCATGGCCAAAGTGACTGAAAACGAACAGTAGACAGATCTTGTCCGGTGTAACGGAAAAACTTGTGACCAAAAAATATTTACAAAAATCCAAAAGTTAATAACTTTGCACAAAATAACCTACACAAAACTAAAGCAAGGAAAAACCATAACATTGCCTTGTATCAAAATAAAACAGATTGTCTTCCCCTTCTTCACCTGGTTTTCTCCTGTGACATCAGGAAAGTATGAATACCTGAACTGAGGCAGCACTTCCAATTTGTTTTCTTCTGAAAAACCAGTAAGTTCATGAACAAAGTAGAATGCACAAACTGACTGTACTAAACAATAAACATTGACATGTCAATTTCCATCACAGCAATTTTTTTTTATAAAAAAATCTGCACCAAGCTATGAAGTGTGCTGCTTTGTTTTGCAAGATAATTGTACCAATTTTTGAACCAATTTTCCCCTTCTGACATGATTAAGGACATGATTCTTAAGACTAATGTCCCCAAGTTTTATAAAGATAATCTTATGAAAATTTCCTGCTGAGTGATGTGCTAAGAGAGATCTTGTCTCAGGAAGGACGTTTGGACAGCTCCATCCTCAAATTGGGGATATTAAACATGTTTGAAAGTCTTGGCCTCACATATGGGGTGTTCTCCTAGGACAAATGACCATGCAGCCAGTTGAATGTAACCGATCAGAAAGCAAGATCACAGAACTAAGGAGGGCAATCCAAAATATAGAAGACAAAACAACTGCCACCAGAAAGTCTGGTGTATGCCACAGATACACTTTTGTTTTTCTGTTAAATAAGTCCTATCTGTCACCATTGCTTTTTTTTTCTTGTCAGCCATGTTTACTTACTCTGAACTCATGTTTGACCTCAAGAAATTTTGCAAGGCTTTTCATCTGACGTCTTAATGCTCATGAGTGTGTTTGGTGTGTTGTCTTTGCCGTATGACTGTACACCACACACTCTCTAGGATCAAACCTGTAATATCTATGGTTGTTTATATAATGCGTGGGGTCGCTCAAGTTTTGAAAATCAGGTGACAATTTTAAAATTTTGGGATTAGAAAAAACTCTGCATGCAGATTGGAGATGCAGACAGATATGAACATTTCAAAACGTGTCAGAACAGAGACACATTAGATTCAAGTGTGTTGGAAAAAGTGATGCATCTAAAAGTTGAAGGATAATAGCTCTTGAAGACGGGTTTTGGTACCCTAGGCCAAAGAGATCCATAACATCCTTAATTGGAATCGGTCACAGAAAGCCTTCTGACCCTTTGCTTCGCTCACTGTAATCAAGGGTAGATGGGGTATCAGAATACGCCAAATTTATTCTTCTGCCCGTGGGGGGTAGTGTTATCTGTCTTGGGTTACGGGGTGCCGTTTGGCACTGGTAGGGTACTGGAGGTTAAGGGGCGAATGGCAATGTTGGCCCTGTCAACCCTTTAGCACACCGGGTCCCAGGAGCTGGCGCCAGGCTCACCCAGCTTCCAGCCTGTGCAAAAATAGCCCCACTGCAGTTGTTGGGCAGGGGAGAGTGACGGGGAGAGCATGTCACACCAAGAGATCAAGTTTCAGCGGCTGTCATCAGAGTGCAGTCATTACTTCTAGGCTAATTATCTCAGGCCACATGTAAACAACCAACCTGACAGCGTGAAGACTACATTGTGTTCACAGCTCCAGGCTTTGGTTTTGTCCCCTACACTTGACTGATGTTGGCTTGAATTCCACTGTTGACTTTAGCACTAGAAGCTCAAAGGCTGGCTGAGCCTGAAGGTCTAATAAAAGTCCAGTACAGTAGGAGCCTAAATGTAACTTTTTTGTCTTAAATAACCTTGCTTGGATCATATATATATATATATATATATATATATATATATATATATATAT
>NW_006799978.1:637234-665784 GCF_000485575.1 Poecilia formosa | reverse complement strand
TTGAGACAGAGAGAAACATATAATTATTTTAAATAATGTTTTGTGGAAAACTAGCAATCAAACCAAATAAATGATAAACTGAGATTTGTGCATAAGTTTTAATTACATTCCATGTGTATTGATTAATAAAATGCTCATATCTGTTACTGAAAACAAATACATTTGAATACTTATTAATGTTTGGTATACTTTTAAAAACTGTGTAATTTCTCTTGTATTCAGCAAAACTCATTATGTATGATTTCATTTATCAACTTGACTCCGACAGAATCCTTGAATTCACCATACTACTGAAAAACTCACTTCAGCTCAGCCCAGCTTAAAGGCTCACATTCCCCAGGCTTCATGGCACATTGTCTGTTCAGGCTCATGTTTCTATCACACGCCTGCCATACCAAACCTGTGCACTATTGGATCGCAGAGCCATTATGCACAACCTGCTGATTAAGGTTCTAGTTTGTGCTATAGACTGTAAAACACACACTGTGTACACTTTTACTTTAATTATTTAAGAAAAAAATGTTTATGTAGCATGGCGTTGAGCCAAAAGGCAGTATGCAAATTTTAAATAAAAGTCACGTCAGGCGTATTGTGTCGCAAATTCCAGCAACAAGGCAGTTGAAAATGTTTCACATGATTAAAAACAACAGCAGGTGATGAGTCAAGTAACTTGTAATTTTTTTCTAATTTTGAAATCAAGAAATCAGTAAAAGACACTAAGTCACTTTTTAAAGGATTAATCAGTGATCAGTAGTTGGATTATGTTTCAGGGCAACTGTGGCAGCAATGGTGGCAAATAAATCTGCAGGAAAAAATAATATTACCACAAAGGGAAGCTGTATGTAACCAACAAATGAGTCAAACATTAGCAACACAGGGAGTCTGTGTAAAGAAGACTACACCACCAGCAGAGGACTGAGAAAAGCATTATTTAAAATTGTTAGGAAACCGAAAGTTCTTCCCTAGCTGCTTATTGCTTATGGAGGTTGTTGAATGTTGCACTCAATTGTGCACCAGTGAACAATTGAGTGTTTGGTAGTTGTATTCAAGCCACTCCAGTCAAATGTCACAATGAGTGTGTGCTGCTTGGCAGAGGCGTTGTGCTGTAGATGAAGATGAGACTCACCTCAGATGAAGATATGATGTGACCTGAGAAGAGTAGGAGTTTGATTGGTTAATTATGTTTTAGAAGAATTGTGAAATAATTTATAAACATCCATTTTATGTGTACAGGTTTGTACACCTTACATACTTACTCTATATTTCATGATAATTAGAATGTCCTGGTAATTTATGTAAAAGCTAGCCATTCTTATTTTTGTCTTTTCCCGCTCAGGAAGGATCATGTTATTGGCTTATTTGAGTTGAGAAGGTGGGCTCTAAAAGTGGTGGACTGCTGGATGAGACAGAAAGAGACGGATGTTTGAAGACAGCTGCTCTGTGGAATGACTTGAAGAAATAAAGAAGACTTATTTTCCTGTGATTTTTATTTTCTGTGTAACATAAATATTATAATTAGTCGCCGTTTGGCCACAGAAGCTCCAAACAGAAGACTAAGGATCAACCAAAAAAAATAAATACTGCTTGGGGTTGTGGACACTGTTTACTCCTAAAAAGGTCAAGAACCTGACTCAGTTCACCTACTGCTTGCCTGAAGGGAAACTTAGGATCTTCTGAATTCAGTGTCTGTGAAGATGGAATGCCATCTTCATGTACAGCTTTAATTGAAAATGTTCATATTTGTTCAATATAATCCTAAATTTTCACACTAAAATGGCTGCATCCATCTGTCTTATCAGCTGATCACTCTATAACGTTCGAGGAGAATTGTTAAACAATGAGATCAGGAAAAGCACAAGAATGAAACATCTTAGAGGCCACAGAATAAATAAATGCCTGCTGATGAATCCTAAACTGAAAGTAGATCTTGTTATTAATTTTTCTCACGGTATCCCAGTTGATTTGTTATCTTAGATTTGAGTAGATTTAAATCTTAGCAGCTGTTTATCTTTTGCCACTCTGATGCGTTGTTTGCTTTTTCACAACCTCAGAGACATCACATTTGTCTGCAACAGATAGTTTCCCAAACTAATTTAGATATTTTAAGACAAGAAAATAATTTGTGTAGGTAAGTAAAGAGAGTGTTTATTATTATTATTATTATTATTATTATTACTAGACTGTTGACTGATTGACACATAGATAAAATGCTTTACTTTTACTGCACGGTCATATAATAAAAAGAATCACTAAAAATTTTACCCTGCTTTTCTCCAATGACTGCTGGAAATGATGGTCAGTCATTTCCAGCAATATACTATATACCCACAGTCATGCAAGGACATATAGACAATGGATAGAGATGAACTTTAATAGAATTCAAGTAGCATTAAGGTAATTCATAACTATTTACTTCTAGCAACTGGCTAATAAACGGCGAAGTCTTCCAGGGTATTTCTGTTCCAATTCAGCTGTTTGGATGAGCTAACCAGCACCATATTTAACGGTCCTTCCTGATTCTTAAACATGTCAAATAAAGCAAGAAAGTAAACAATGGGTGTGGCATGTCATATAATAATCCATCATACAGTTTACGGTTAGCACTGCTCAGATATGAGGTATTATTCAATAAGGCCACAAAAATAGAGATCTGAAATTAGGTTAAACTTCCACTTTCAAGCTGTCACTTACATCCTCCTGGGTGTTGTCAGGTCTCACTTTGCACTCATAATTGCCCTCCCGTATTCAGTTTTGTTTAAAAGTGGACTAAGTGATCAGGACTTGGTACTCACATATTTATATATGCCACCTAAACCAAATTATTTCATCTGAGAGACGCAGCTAAAGGCTAGTTGAAAATGTATTTTGCATGAGGCAACAGTGTGCATTAGTGGACCACTCTGTCAACTGAATGACTGACATTTCTAATGGAACATGAGCGCTTCACTGAACATGGATTCAGCCATTAGCTGGCAGGACTTTCATGACCAAGAGAAATTTGAGCGGTAATTCATTTTTGGGAACATGTTTGATCATCCACACCAATCCCTATTAAGGGACTTCTTGATCCTTCATTTGCTAATTGAGTTATCTGCATGAGTCGGGATTTGAAACTGAGAAGTGTCACTAATCAGACTCTGTTTACCTACCATTATGTTGAAGCGAGAGGCTTAGTTTAAAGATATAATTATACCTCACAAGATAGCGACCTCAACCAACCTCATTTTGTAATGCTGAGCACTTTGGCAGGGCTGTTGATGCATACTGAGCAGATTTCACTAAGCATTGTCTGTGTTTTTTCCTCCCTCTGTTTCTACTTTAACCCATCTCTAACTGGAGCATAAAATCTGTTCACAACATAAATACTGAGGGAGTTTGATTAAAATACTAATTTTCTCCAGATGGTGTTTTCAGGGAAGTGCTGAATATGCACAAGGCTATCGTTTTGTTCAGCTCTTCTTTCATTTAAGATCAATCAACGCTTGATGACAGTGAAACAAGGGAAGCAAGAGCAAAAACCCTTGAGTGGAAACGCTACCCATTTTGTTGAGTCCTGGAATGTGATTTGATCGACACTATCCACTTGCAAAGGCCTCCTCATGCCCTCTGAAAAGACATTTGCAACCGGTGTCAAGGCCCTATAAATCATCCTGTATCAAAGAGGCCATGTAACGGTTTCTACGTTTCAACATATGTGGAATCAGAACACGTCTGTCATCGACGTGAGTCACTCTCAGAAAAAACGGGCCATTTGGAGGCCTTTCCCACTGTAATGTGGACCATATGTGCTATTGATTTGAGAGGTTTTACCTGCCACTGAGGGATACTCCTGAAATGAGGTGAGGCAGACGCTGTCATACCATTACTATTGTAAAGGATTAAGCCTGTACACTAAAATCAACAATATGGATAACAACTATTAAGTAGCGAAGAAGGCAAGAATACATTTTCTTTACCTTTTTCCAGCTCTATCCTTTTTTATCATTATTTATAGTTACTTTTCAGATTTAGTTTTTGTTTTGTGAATATTACCTAGACAAATTGATTTAGTTTATTTGCAACAAATGAGACAAACTCCAACCCTGAAGAGCCGTGCCAAAGTTAGACTGTTCATCTTAATATACAAATGGCTCTCACTGTCCTCTGAGGTTTTAAGTTCCCAAAGCAACTGATCCTCATTTTGTAGCGGCCATACATCTGCTCTTGAAAGCCTCTCTTCCATCTTCTGCTGCTTCGTATTTAAGTCTGGCCCTCAGTTGTGAATTTCACTTTTAGCTTTCTCCAGGACCGTAATTTCTTTGAAGAAGTTCAAAGTTTCTCTTCGTTCTAGAGTTTAACCTCCAGTTGGGTTCTCAGAGGTTAAGGATATACGACCATGCAAATGAAACATGTTTTTTATTTTAAATTTGGTTTCTACTACGTGATGCAGCTTGATCCTCCAACTTGCCTTTATTGATGACACCCTTTACTCTCCTCACCTCACACACATTTGACTTAAAATTTTTTCATACCAATTATTTCATACTAATTTCCTAAAGGCCTTTTTTCTATGTCGATGCATAACACCAACAGTAAAATTTAATTATTTGTGTGAATTATCGTTTCCTTACACAGATTTACATCTTTCTTTATTTGCATGTGTAAAACTCTTTAGAAACATTTTTCCCTGTTTATATCTTTCTTTTAAAGAAATGTTAAGTTTTATTATTATATTATTTTTCTGCAATTTAGAAGTCTGGTTTTCAAACAACTGAATTTATCATTAAAATTAAAGGACATAAATTGATTATTTAATCTGTAAATATAGCAGAAAAGACAACATCAAAGAATCAAGTAAAATTTTGAACAAATGTAATATATTGATCTGATTTGGCTACTATGTGTTGCAGCAATGTGTGGTGATACTGATCTATATTATACATTTATTTAAAATAACAAAAAAATATATAAATAAAGGTCGCTGTTAGTTAAAGGCCATAATTTTCTGCTCTTGCATTGAATCTAATACAAAGTACTGATTTTTTTAAGTTGTGATCGTCTTGTTTGCTGTTTTTGCCCATTCTGAAGTAAATTATATATGCATGTTGTGTTTTTCACAGCTATTGAAGCTGTTATTATAATATGATTGTCAATTTTAAACAAAAAGTGTGATCAATATTTTTGTTTAAACAAATTGGAAAAATGACATATATCAAGCTAATTAATCCCTTTATACTTTCATTTAATAAATTATGGTGTATGATTTTATTTTTTATTGTAGGTAAGTATTCATTAATTATGGAGATGAAAGTCATAAGAATGTTCAATTATCACCTCTAGTTTAATTCAACTGTATGTTATCTACCTATATAGTGTAATCTATCTATGTTCTTTTGAGGGGCAGAGGGTTCTGAATCATGTAATCATCATTTGGGTCAGCTGGCTATGATGACAAATTATGACCTCTGATTGAACCAAAACAACACTTAGCAACTTCCTGCTGGTAGATTTGAGCATTGTTTTTTCTACAAGAGACTTGGAGCAGATTACAGAAAATTACTTTCAATTGTCGGCTGTCAAAGTGGGAAAGAAATATTTCCATCATGGGAACAATTTGATGCAGGCTTGGTAAGAAACGTCCTGCTGGAAGAAATTACTTGAACTCCAGAAAGTCTCTCAAAGCATGTAACGGTGAAATGGTGACGTAACCAACAACTGAAAAAAGACAGAGGAGCAACTTAATAAAATTAGTAAGTTCAGCAAAACCAGTCGGAATATTATTGCTGAATAAAGATAAATGAATGTGGAAATTTACATTTTTGGAAAAATGGGAGGGATATTTTTTTTTCTCTATCTACCAAACCACCGGTGTGTGTGTGTGTGTGCGTGTCTGTGTGTTCAAGATCTTACAAACTTTCACGTTACTATAGTTATATTTCTATAGGTTATTCAGTACTCTAATCTTTCAAGTTGCTATATGTTTTATTTCTATTTTTCTGAAGATCTTTTTTTTTTTCACTTAGTACAATAAGATTTTGTTTTTCTAGGATTAAAAGTAAAAATGGAATAAAAGCAACATTTCCTCTGTAAGTAAAGTCTGGCTCTGCAGTAGCAATCCTTCACATTTACAAACATGGACATGGAGGCCCCATGAAGCCGATGGGTGCCGTGTGTACAAGGCTTCACTATTCTGGGAAGCCGTAACCTCCCGGCCACCTTTTTTCCCTACATAAACTAATGCTGGCTTAACATTCCTGGCTCAGTGTTTTGTGGTACAGAGAGGAGCATGTAATCAGACCATAAAACAGTCTACGGTCTGTGCTCTGATGGCCACAATTAATAGTTTTAGATTTACTGTCCCTGTATGTCATTTTAATTTAGAAAAAAATAAAAAGTTAACATTATATCTACTCAAAGTTTATGAATAATCCTGCTGCTATGCCAGTCAAATTCAACTGTTTAGGTTTTGCCCACATGCAGTTACAGTCACTCTTTAACTAGCGAATGCTTGTTACTCAAGTTCGAAATAATCTGGTTTACTGCTGTGCTCAAGCAAGCAGCGGCTGCAGTCGAAGAATCAGTTGCAGCTCCTGATGAAGTGGAAAAAAATGGCATTTCGAAATGTCATCGTTACAGCTGCTGTGTTGTCTTGAATTACCATGATGCAGCGTTTCAAAAAACAGATTGAATTCCCTTTGCTATCATTTTTGTGCAAATTGTTTTTCCACAAATGCAAAAAAAAAAGAAAAAAAAGTGAATTCAGAATTACAGTAATTCTCCTGCTCACTTCATGACAAGTCCTAAAGAGGTTGAGCAGACGCGAAGTTAAGTGTAGAAGGAGTAGCGGTGTCTGTGGTCAGTTTCCGAGCGGGTATTAATTTCACCAATGAGCTTCGATACAGCGGCTGGCAGGGTTTATGGACAAGTGTTGGGTTTGTTTTTTATTTTGAAAGTATCACTTCAAAGGACTTGGAAAGAGACGAGGCTGAACTTCTCACTGAAGGTGAGAGATCTTTAGATCAGAGGTCATCAAGAAGATCGTCCTTTCAATTAAGACTGTCTTTTGCTGACATGCATGTATCTACACCAAAATATGTAAAATTAAAACATCTACAGGTGGTCAGGATTTTGTTACAAAACCTAATAATAGGACAAATTAATAATGTTCAACGTTAAACATTGTGTCCCCCGTCAGCCTTATTACATTATTATTTACAGCTTAGTGCATGATATGGTTGTGAGCTCCTGCTAGTCAAGGATCATCATAGCTGTTGCCCCTATTTTGTGTCCGTTAAGTAAATGGAGCCTGTGTCTTCCTGGCATGGCGCAAATTCCTGAGATTAATGTAAATGACAAGGAATCTGCAACTCTCCGAATTCTGAGATCCTCTGGATTAAAGGTTCAAGTTCCATCCGATTCTGGAAAAGGATGACTCACAAGCACGGCCCAGATTGCTATCGGGTGTCTTGTCTTCTGTCATTTAAGAAAGCACGGAAGAGAAAAACTTTCAGCAGCACAAGCTTAAGAGAAACCAGCAGCTTTCCACAACAACTCAGGAAACTGTGTAAACTAAAAATAAATGAGCAAAGAACTTAAAAAAAGGTCTTTGCTCAATGTTGAGGTTATTTTTTAGATGACCTCAACATTATCTAAAAAATGTTGAGGTTTGTAAAATACAAGTGATCACCACTAACAATCACAAAAAGGCAGAAACAAATGAAAAAAATACAAGGCAAAATGACAAATAAAGGTATGAGCAGCGGTGTTTGATGCTTCCAGCTTGACGACCCACATCGCCTTCAAGGTTACTGTCCGTTTCATTAAACGACTCTTTCATTGATCCCTGTCCTTGGTCTGAGTCTCCCCTTTGGCTGCGTCTCTGTTAACAAAGTTAACTCTCTCATAACGCGACCTCCTTCTACTCCTTCTGACCCGGACAGCCAGCTGTGCTTACCTTAGCATAAAATGCCACAATAGGTCATCATTATCAAATTAATCAAAGCTGTCACAATACTGCACAGTTGTGCGGACGACTCAGTGCTGCGATTCAGAAAAAAACACACACAAAAAACCTCTTAGATCATGTAACACTGGAGCGTGCAGAAAAGAGGCCGTGGAGGCTCTGTATCTCTCTCTCACACACACATACATACACACACACAGCTGTACTTAAGAACCAGAGCAGGTTCAAGCACACACATAAGCACCTCTAATTTTTTGTGATCACAAAACATTCTTTAGCTTGGAACATTAATTTATTAAATCCTGTAAAATGTAAACCTATAGGCCATGCTCATTCCTTCAGGTATGTTACTATGGATAATTACAATCAGATGATGACATTTAATTCACTTTTTAGGTTATTCTCAAACTTAGCATTAACAGTGGACTCTCATCAAACACTTTCAGATACTTGATGTCACAAGCAGGTAAAATGCAATGTCCTATTAGAATTTCACTGAATACATAATAAATAATAACTGCATATTAAATATTTCATGTTAAAAATTATTTTGTCGTGTTTATAATTCTTACACATTGAAAACTGAATGAACAGACATTAGTCTTGTCTAACCAGTAAAGTCCTAGTTAAACCTCTGATGTTGGCAGATGATAACAGAAATTAAAGACAATATGATTTGAGATGTTATTTTCTAAATTCAGCTTGCTTCAAGCCAACATCCAGCAATAAAACACAGATACTCTCTCATTTCACATGCTTATTAATTTTGTTAGTTTGTTAATTTTATGAGAAATTATTAAAGGTGATTAGAAGACCTGTTGTTTAACAACCTAACCTGGAACACTTCAGCAGGTGAACACACACACTGTGTGTGTGCGTGTGTGTGAGTGGCGAGCAAGTGCAGGAACAAGGGAGATGTGCAACACCAAATTGCCAGATTGATTAACTTGTCTGTCAGGGTCTTCACTGTGACAATAAAGTCTGTTCCTCAGGGAGCTTATCGAGAGATGACATGTCTGAAACCCCCAGGCTTGCACGTACAAACACGCGCACACACACACGCACATACGCACACACACACGCATACACACACGCATACACACACACACCAGCTCACCTTTCCTGTCTCACAGCTTTCATCCTTCCTCTATTATCATAAAACACCTTTCCAAGTGAGTCCGTGCATGACCTGAAGGCTGTAACCAACTCTGTCAACTCTTTCCCAATGACACGCTGAAACACACACAAACACACACAGAGCATGTAACCCCCAGGGGTCCTCTGGACGCTGCTATCCACACTGGGCTCCATTTTAAAAAACCTGTTCCCTCCATAATTGAAAAGGAAACTCTGGGGCGTGTTTGGCCAGTTAATCCATTTAAGATCATTATGTGCATTGTCAATTGACTTGACCCAGCTGCAGAGTGGATGACACAAAGAGGGTCTCGATTTAAACCCTTACCCCTCCTCTGTGGGGCCAGGGGGGTTAATGAATGATTATTTCTCCCTTTGTAGCACAACAGGATCCCAATTTAAAGGGCACTCCCCGATCTCCCTCCTCTAAGAGCTTCCTCTTCATATAAAACACACTGAAAAATAAACATACATGACATAGTGAGGACTCAGATAGCTCTATCTTATTTAAAGTGAATTTTAAAAAGCAGAGAACATTTTTGACTCATGCAAACAAATCAACTGGTTCAATCACAAACATTACAGCATATACAGTTATCTGCTAAGCATATGCTTTAAATATTACTTTGAAACATCCGGGTGTCTTAAATATAACATTTTTGTTAACGAATGAAAAACCAAAGTTCACATGTGCTCAGTCTACAGTAGACCTCTGGTATTCAAAGGGGTTAATGACTACAACCATGACAGACCCTGTCTAAAAGTCTAAAAACACTTAGAACTGCCTTTTTAACAGGCACCAAATATACCTTAATAAGCACTAATACACACAGTGAAGCCATCTTAGCGCTATCGCATCAACTAATATCTGCAGTCTTTTTTACGAGAAGTACAATTATCTAAGTGAACAAAATAGATCAAATTATTAAATAAGCCCAGTGTAACCTAAAGATTAACCCTCTTAAAGAAAAATGTAACCTTTTATTGTTAAAATTATTCTTACAGCTACATATTTTATATATTATTTCCACTGAGCAACGTCAGTTCATGTAATGAAGATTATACTGCAAGTCAAAACCCAGGGAGGAGCTGTTGATTGAGATTTATTTACATACTATAATATAGTTTGACCATCACAGCATCAAAAGTCAAAAGTTAACAAGCTTCCAGCCGTAAAATAGGTCATTGATCCCATAAATTAAAACTTACAAAGCTGTAGTAAAGATTACAAAGTAAAAGTCACAGTTATCATATTTCCAGTTTGGTGCTACCATTTTTATCACTGAGCTCAATGACAGAAATCACAAAGAGAAATGGACCTCAGACTATTGTTTTTCGGCGCACCCGTTTGAAGCCAGAGGGGACTTCCTGCCCAGAGTCCTCAATGAACCATTTGTTTATGTCCAGTTGGTCAGTAAATCACTTAACGCATCAAAGAGCCCGACTCTGTCCAATTCTGTACAACAATAGGGGGCCATGCCAATGTGAAAACATGACAAGGATACAGAGCAAGAAAATGTCTTCCTTTCCTGGGGTGATGACAATTGTCCTAAGATTTATGCAAAGCTGGCATAATGTAGGGAGAGTCCAGTAATGACGAGAAGCAGCTCCTTTTTGTAAACCCGAACATAAAAGATGATGTTTTTCACATAGCCTAATTTTACTGTTTTTTTTTTTTTTTTTTGTTTTTGTTTTTTTGCTTCTTAACCACTTAACATGTGTGGTTACATAGAATCTGATCTCATTTGAATTTTTTAAAAAGTTGTTTTCTTCAACCAAAGAGATGAATTTTAAAAAGTTTTTCAAAAGAAGTTGGTGAACGCCAAGACTTTTAAAGAGAGCAAATAAATTATGGTTTCCTTTTCAAACCAACAGCACTGAGTCATGCTGGCAGTATTCTCTATACTATTAATTTTTTTCACCTATTCCTGAGCCTTCAACTCGTCACGCGAGGCAAACACGTCACTGACGTCAGGAAGGGATTTACTCGCCTCCCGCTCATAGTCTTTCACAGTGGCCAGGTCCCTGGTGCCTTGTAGGTCTAAATGCCATGCGAACAGGAAACTGCAGAAGTGGACTACCAACTACTGACCCCCTCTACACCAAAAGCCCTGCAAGACTGTAGTGTGGTGGGACTCAAGGCCAACAATGTGCCCACAGCCCATGTTCACATCCTCTGTGGAAGCAGTGCTTTTTCCCATTCTCTAGCAATATTCAGGGCGGAAAAGGCGCCAGTTATACGAGGGGAGACAGACCATTGTTTTGAAGTAATTATGATGCTGAATGAGAAGGTAAATGGTTGTGAAAATTCCACTAAATCACTCATAGTTGATATTTGACCTTAATCTTGGATTGGTGGAAAGTAAATGCACAGGAAAATATAAAAATAATTTACTGTCCATTGTATTCTACAGAATAAAAATTTTACTAGCCTGCAGAAAGGGCATATAATAATCCCATGTTGCTGTTTAATTGACCATAAAATCATATTTGTATGTTTAGGGAACAACAGACATGATTGGTCTAGGTCAGACATAGTGGCTAAACTGGAGAAGTAAGTAAAATCCAAATGGGCACATTGGCCTTAAGGTGGCAGGAAAAAAATCCTGAAAGATTGTGATTGATGATCTTTTTATGGTGAAAGTAAGAGCATAGCTATTGGAAATCCACTTGAGACTAACTGGAGAAAAGGCTTCAAGTTGCAAGGAGCAAAGGAATTAGACACTGGAGCAATTGTAGAACATCTGGTCTGATGAGTCCAGATTTGCCTCTTCCAGATTGATGGGCGCATCAGGGTAAGAAGAGAGGCAGATGAAGTGATCAGGAAGTGTGTGAGATCTCATCCTCTTATCACCACAGACCCCAGACCTTAAACCCACTGAGAATCTTTGGGATGTGCTGGAGAGGGTTTGAGCAGAGGTCGAACTTTCCCATCATACCAGATCTTGGAAAAAACTGAATACAATGAAAGATAGGAATAAATCTTATGACACTGCTGAAGCTTATCAAAGCAATAAAAGCTTCTCTTTTAGAAAATAATGTTTGAATTTTAGGTGAGAAAGTTATATTGACTGGTAAAGATTATCCAAAGTCAAAAGCTTTGTCCATTTTTCATATCTACAGCACAACTAATTGCAAAATGCTGGAGCCTCTGAGCAGCCATAAGCTAATGGTGAACAATATGGATTATACATGAATCTCAATGGAATGTTGGTTAAGTATAAAAAGTAGGTCCAACATTTAAAAATGTTTTGAGATCTTGTCTGATCAAGACGGCTTTTTATAGACCTTCTTGGTAATTTGTGTCTTTTTCCTCTATAGGTCCATGTGTAACTGTAAAAATGTTAAATGAGCTATCGCAGGAAAAGCATGACTGATGAAATTGTGTTAAAAACTCATCTCTGATTATCCAACAGCTCTGGGTTATGCAAGAATAATATCTTATTGGCTCAAGTAGGAGAATAATCATGCTTTCACAAGCAAACATTAATAAATCAGAGGCAGCATACCTTGTTTAAGCACATTGCAATAGTAAAATATTATTTTGTGCTGTATCACAAGATCTACGATCTCTGAAAACCAACAGAAGCTCATAACTCCAGTAATAAAAAAAAATTATATCCAGCAGTTGTTATATTAATCATCTTTTTAGTCACAGAATATTTCTACATTCATATAGATTATGAAATGTTTCAGAAAATTAGATAACTTTTCACTGAGTCTACTCTATATTAATAGTCGCATTTATAATGTTGTGAGTCTTGCATTAATTTGTGTGGGCAATGACATTATCCTTGATTGCCTTGTATTTCAGGCCAATTCGCTGGGGTATTCAACCGAATCAGCAACCCCCCACTCTCCCTCAACCCGCCCCATGGCAACTAATGAAAAAGACATCAGCAGACGTCGAGAAGGTCGCTCATCCCGTTTGGTGTGACCTCGCTGTGTCTCTGTTCTTTCTCTGACAGATTTTGATGCATCAGGGGTGGGTGATTTCTTAGCCAGTCTGTGTGGATGGGCAGTGCAAACCTTCTTTACAGAATCACTTCATTCTCATCCTGAGGCGACAAGCCTCCTTTTCTCTCCACCCCGCTCCCCCATGTAAAAAATAGCAGCTCAATTATACAGTTAGGAAAAACAAAGAAAATTCAATGCAATAGCTAAAAGGACAAAAATATGTGATATGTGCCAAATTGGATAATCAGAAGTTGAAGAGGATTTATGTATATTACTGCTCCAAATTAGTGACCACTTTAAAATGTGCCTATATTTTTCTTAATTGAAAATCTGGCTTAATATTAGCTTGTATTTTTTTAGAGGCATTGTTTATCGTTTCAGTATAATCTACCAATGCATTATCAAAGAATATTAACTTTGTGTAGTTTAAAAATAATATATTTACCAGAATAAATTCTTGTAAAGAGGATGTATAAGTTTTTAAAAGACAATTTCGATTGAACATGTAAACATGCAGCCAACTAGTTGACTCTCGGTTCAACAGCCTCTTCAACTTTTATACCGATATATATGCATCCAAATACATTTTACTGACCTGTAATGTAGGAAAGATGAGACACACATGTTGCCCTTACATTAGCATCTAACAGGAAGGTTAATTCTTCTTCTGTGTGTCCAATCTTCTCTATGCCACCAATGCACAGGAGGCCCCTAGCGGTTGTATGTGGAAGTGCACTGAATAATTGAAATAACTAATAAACTTATTGTAATGAGAAATTAAAAATAGAAAAATAATAAAATACTGTTTGGGTGCCTATTTTTATACTTTGCTTATAACTTGTTATTCGCCCCTCTCACGGGTTCTGAGTGACCTAAGGGACAGATTGAACTGCTATTGGAGCAGAAGCTGATTGTCTCTCTGGTCGAAAGAACTATGAATGTGATGTAAGTCCAAAGTAGCGATGAAAGTTGATCACAAGAATATGGAGTGTCTATAATCTAAAAACTCTAAGGTGGTTCCATCCTTTGGTTTCTCTCCTCTCTCTCTTTCAAATTAATGTTAGGTCTTAGAATTCATGATTTCTGGTGATGAAACATATTTCTTTAAAAATACTCATAGACCAAAATACTTGTGATGAAAGCTAAACTTAATTTTCATCAGCTTATATAGCATTTTTAACCTTAGTTTTATTTTGAAAACTATTAAACTAGTAAAGTCTATTTTTACTGTACAAGTAGAGTAGAAGAGGTGAGGTTTTTGTTTTCTATTAGTTTTTATAATCAACTTTAGTCTAATTAAAATAAAAAAAAATAAATTGATTACATTAATTGAGATTTGTGATAGATATTTGATGAATTAACAGACTTATAGTGATACTGATTGAGGTACATTATAATAGTGTGTTGTACTTCGAATGGTGCAGTAAAATAAGAATGTTATGCTAATATTTCAACAAACAGAAAACTTGATATTGTGCTATAGTCAGAGATGGTAATAAAGAAATAACATCTATACTTATTTAAGCCTTAATAAAAGGAAATATGCTGTCTTAATCTGCCAATCCACTTCTTGGAGTTGAAATCTTCTTATCTGGTTTTATCAATCGTATTTTACATCCTCCCTACAGTAATGTTAGGAGGCTTTAAAAGCTCTTTAATAAACAAGCCTGGAAGTTGTATGGTGAGGCAGGGAGAAAGAGGAAAGAGCAGGAGGAAGGAGGGATTGATCATCCCAGACTGGGAGTTCATCCATCATTGGAATCAGTGTGTGCTGTAATTACTGTGTCAAGTAGATGGGATGATGCCTGGGAGGAACATGTGTGTGTGCCTTTATGTGCGTGCATGCAAGTCTGAATGCACAAGGATGTTGGCATGTGTTTGAGCTAATGCCTCAATTGTGGTAATGCAATGGTGTGTGAGTATGTGTGTTCGGAGATCTCCCACGGACACCTTATCCTCATAATCAGTCCCCACTTACTCACACACACACAGCAAACCACTTCGTCCTCTGCTGTCATCTGTCATCCATAGCCGCTGTTGTCAACTGGCACTGTCATGCATTGCCAACATCAGGCCATCGGGAGAAGAAGGCTTAACTCTCTCAGCAGCAAAGTCCTCAGAGCATACATGATCGTAGAGCTTCAGGAATATACTAAGTCATGAAATTTAGAAGATGTAAATATTGTAGAGAACTGGTGATGCTCATTAGTTTACTTCAGATGTTTTCAATGTGTTTGGCTTCAATAGGGAAGTTAGTAGATGTAATTAAGTTAATTTAACAAGAGTAGAATGGGGAACAAAAGACAAAAACTGCCTACAACTGATTTCTAAATTCATTCAAATTAATCTTGAATTTCACAAGTGATTTCTCTTTTCAGATTTAAAAGCTGTTCCACTGAATAAAGTACTGTGTTTAAAAGCTAATGAAAATGCTTCAGCTTTCTGTCCGATTCAGTATCAGTTAAGAATCAGTCCTGAAGAACCCTAACCAGCCAATCGCAACTGCTCCATTCTCAAAAACTGTGCTCAGTCAGAAACAGAGTGGGTGGATGAGATTTTGCTTGGTGCACATCTTTCTCTTCCCTCCGTCCTGTCCTCTCGCTTGAGAAATTATTTGACAAATGGGGAGCATGTCCGTAAGCCATATGGCTTCGTGAGAGCAGTGACGAGATGAGCAGTGGTGCACGTAAAGAGGTGGAAATGGCGTTAGCCGCTTGGCTGCTCAAGACTGGCAATCAAAGTCTTGGTGAACTGGTGAAAGATGGAAGCGGCAGGGAGCATCATGAGTCAGGTGGCTTAATTTGGCAGCTAAAGTGTTTATCCTTGTAAAAACAATGTTAAAGCTATGAGGTCCATCTACAGCTTAACTCATTTCTTTAAGGAATTCATTTGATCAGCCAATAACTGTGCACCCACCTCAGCTCAGTACATGAGCTGATTGAATTACAGTAATAATCTGAACCAAATGACCATATTGATTTGTAATCAGACAGACTAAGAGACATACTTTCAGTCTCCTAAAACTTCACTCTGAAAATACAGTGGTTAGAAATCAGCCCTCAATTATGCCATTGACTAACCAATCAAAGAAGTCACAAGCCTGCATCTGCTGACTTGTAGGAGAAATATGCTTTTGTAGTTTGGGGAACTGATGCAGTTATGATGCAGTTTTCTGTGACCATTTAAGGATTTGGTACTATAAAGGAGCAGTAAGAAGCTGAAATATACAATTTGGAGCGTCAGATGTTGGGAGATATTGGGTTTTATGAAGGGNTTGTTTGTTTTTGTTTTTTTGCTTCTTAACCACTTAACATGTGTGGTTACATAGAATCTGATCTCATTTGAATTTTTTAAAAAGTTGTTTTCTTCAACCAAAGAGATGAATTTTAAAAAGTTTTTCAAAAGAAGTTGGTGAACGCCAAGACTTTTAAAGAGAGCAAATAAATTATGGTTTCCTTTTCAAACCAACAGCACTGAGTCATGCTGGCAGTATTCTCTATACTATTAATTTTTTTCACCTATTCCTGAGCCTTCAACTCGTCACGCGAGGCAAACACGTCACTGACGTCAGGAAGGGATTTACTCGCCTCCCGCTCATAGTCTTTCACAGTGGCCAGGTCCCTGGTGCCTTGTAGGTCTAAATGCCATGCGAACAGGAAACTGCAGAAGTGGACTACCAACTACTGACCCCCTCTACACCAAAAGCCCTGCAAGACTGTAGTGTGGTGGGACTCAAGGCCAACAATGTGCCCACAGCCCATGTTCACATCCTCTGTGGAAGCAGTGCTTTTTCCCATTCTCTAGCAATATTCAGGGCGGAAAAGGCGCCAGTTATACGAGGGGAGACAGACCATTGTTTTGAAGTAATTATGATGCTGAATGAGAAGGTAAATGGTTGTGAAAATTCCACTAAATCACTCGTAGTTGATATTTGACCTTAATCTTGGATTGGTGGAAAGTAAATGCACAGGAAAATATAAAAATAATTTACTGTCCATTGTATTCTACAGACTAAAAATTTTACTAGCCTGCAGAAAGGGCATATAATAATCCCATGTTGCTGTTTAATTGACCATAAAATCATATTTGTATGTTTAGGGAACAACAGACATGATTGGTCTAGGTCAGACATAGTGGCTAAACTGGAGAAGTAAGTAAAATCCAAATGGGCACATTGGCCTTAAGGTGGCAGGAAAAAAATCCTGAAAGATTGTGATTGATGATCTTTTTATGGTGAAAGTAAGAGCATAGCTATTGGAAATCCACTTGAGACTAACTGGAGAAAAGGCTTCAAGTTGCAAGGAGCAAAGGAATTAGACATTGGAGCAATTGTAGAACATCTGGTCTGATGAGTCCAGATTTGCCTCTTCCAGAGTGATGGGCGCATCAGGGTAAGAAGAGAGGCAGATGAAGTGATCAGGAAGTGTGTGAGATCTCATCCTCTTATCACCACAGACCCCAGACCTTAAACCCACTGAGAATCTTTGGGATGTGCTGGAGAGGGTTTGAGCAGAGGTCGAACTTTCCCATCATACCAGATCTTGGAAAAAACTGAATACAATGAAAGATAGGAATAAATCTTATGACACTGCTGAAGCTTATCAAAGCAATAAAAGCTTCTCTTTTAGAAAATAATGTTTGAATTTTAGGTGAGAAAGTTATATTGACTGGTAAAGATTATCCAAAGTCAAAAGCTTTGTCCATTTTTCATATCTACAGCACAACTAATTGCAAAATGCTGGAGACTCTGAGCAGCCATAAGCTAATGGTGAACAATATGGATTATACATGAATCTCAATGGAATGTTGGTTAAGTATAAAAAGTAGGTCCAACATTTAAAAATGTTTTGAGATCTTGTCTGATCAAGACGGCTTTTTATAGACCTTCTTGGTCATTTGTGTCTTTTTCCTCTATAGGTCCATGTGTAACTGTAAAAATGTTAAATGAGCTATCGCAGGAAAAGCATGACTGATGAAATTGTGTTAAAAACTCATCTCTGATTATCCAACAGCTCTGGGTTATGCAAGAATAATATCTTATTGGCTCAAGTAGGAGAATAATCATGCTTTCACAAGCAAACATTAATAAATCAGAGGCAGCATACCTTGTTTAAGCACATTGCAATAGTAAAATATTATTTTGTGCTGTATCACAAGATCTACGATCTCTGAAAACCAACAGAAGCTCATAACTCCAGTAATAAAAAAAAATTATATCCAGCAGTTGTTATATTAATCATCTTTTTAGTCACAGAATATTTCTACATTCATATAGATTATGAAATGTTTCAGAAAATTAGATAACTTTTCACTGAGTCTCCTCTATATTAATAGTCGCATTTATAATGTTGTGAGTCTTGCATTAATTTGTGTGGGCAATGACATTATCCTTGATTGCCTTGTATTTCAGGCCAATTCGCTGGGGTATTCAACCGAATCAGCAACCCCCCACTCTCCCTCAACCCGCCCCATGGCAACTAATGAAAAAGACATCAGCAGACGTCGAGAAGGTCGCTCATCCCGTTTGGTGTGACCTCGCTGTGTCTCTGTTCTTTCTCTGACAGATTTTGATGCATCAGGGGTGGGTGATTTCTTAGCCAGTCTGTGTGGATGGGCAGTGCAAACCTTCTTTACAGAATCACTTCATTCTCATCCTGAGGCGACAAGCCTCCTTTTCTCTCCACCCCGCTCCCCCATGTAAAAAATAGCAGCTCAATTATACAGTTAGGAAAAACAAAGAAAATTCAATGCAATAGCTAAAAGGACAAAAATATGTGATATGTGCCAAATTGGATAATCAGAAGTTGAAGAGGATTTATGTATATTACTGCTCCAAATTAGTGACCACTTTAAAATGTGCCTATATTTTTCTTAATTGAAAATCTGGCTTAATATTAGCTTGTATTTTTTTAGAGGCATTGTTTATCGTTTCAGTATAATCTACCAATGCATTATCAAAGAATATTAACTTTGTGTAGTTTAAAAATAATATATTTACCAGAATAAATTCTTGTAAAGAGGATGTATAAGTTTTTAAAAGACAATTTCGATTGAACATGTAAACATGCAGCCAACTAGTTGACTCTCGGTTCAACAGCCTCTTCAACTTTTATACCGATATATATGCATCCAAATACATTTTACTGACCTGTAATGTAGGAAAGATGAGACACACATGTTGCCCTTACATTAGCATCTAACAGGAAGGTTAATTCTTCTTCTGTGTGTCCAATCTTCTCTATGCCACCAATGCACAGGAGGCCCCTAGCGGTTGTATGTGGAAGTGCACTGAATAATTGAAATAACTAATAAACTTATTGTAATGAGAAATTAAAAATAGAAAAATAATAAAATACTGTTTGGGTGCCTATTTTTATACTTTGCTTATAACTTGTTATTCGCCCCTCTCACGGGTTCTGAGTGACCTAAGGGACAGATTGAACTGCTATTGGAGCAGAAGCTGATTGTCTCTCTGGTCGAAAGAACTATGAATGTGATGTAAGTCCAAAGTAGCGATGAAAGTTGATCACAAGAATATGGAGTGTCTATAATCTAAAAACTCTAAGGTGGTTCCATCCTTTGGTTTCTCTCCTCTCTCTCTTTCAAATTAATGTTAGGTCTTAGAATTCATGATTTCTGGTGATGAAACATATTTCTTTAAAAATACTCATAGACCAAAATACTTGTGATGAAAGCTAAACTTAATTTTCATCAGCTTATATAGCATTTTTAACCTTAGTTTTATTTTGAAAACTATTAAACTAGTAAAGTCTATTTTTACTGTACAAGTAGAGTAGAAGAGGTGAGGTTTTTGTTTTCTATTAGTTTTTATAATCAACTTTAGTCTAATTAAAATAAAAAAAAATAAATTGATTACATTAATTGAGATTTGTGATAGATATTTGATGAATTAACAGACTTATAGTGATACTGATTGAGGTACATTATAATAGTGTGTTGTACTTCGAATGGTGCAGTAAAATAAGAATGTTATGCTAATATTTCAACAAACAGAAAACTTGATATTGTGCTATAGTCAGAGATGGTAATAAAGAAATAACATCTATACTTATTTAAGCCTTAATAAAAGGAAATATGCTGTCTTAATCTGCCAATCCACTTCTTGGAGTTGAAATCTTCTTATCTGGTTTTATCAATCGTATTTTACATCCTCCCTACAGTAATGTTAGGAGGCTTTAAAAGCTCTTTAATAAACAAGCCTGGAAGTTGTATGGTGAGGCAGGGAGAAAGAGGAAAGAGCAGGAGGAAGGAGGGATTGATCATCCCAGACTGGGAGTTCATCCATCATTGGAATCAGTGTGTGCTGTAATTACTGTGTCAAGTAGATGGGATGATGCCTGGGAGGAACATGTGTGTGTGCCTATATGTGCGTGCATGCAAGTCTGAATGCACAAGGATGTTGGCATGTGTTTGAGCTAATGCCTCAATTGTGGTAATGCAATGGTGTGTGAGTATGTGTGTTCGGAGATCTCCCACGGACACCTTATCCTCATAATCAGTCCCCACTTACTCACACACACACAGCAAACCACTTCGTCCTCTGCTGTCATCTGTCATCCATAGCCGCTGTTGTCAACTGGCACTGTCATGCATTGCCAACATCAGGCCATCGGGAGAAGAAGGCTTAACTCTCTCAGCAGCAAAGTCCTCAGAGCATACATGATCGTAGAGCTTCAGGAATATACTAAGTCATGAAATTTAGAAGATGTAAATATTGTAGAGAACTGGTGATGCTCATTAGTTTACTTCAGATGTTTTCAATGTGTTTGGCTTCAATAGGGAAGTTAGTAGATGTAATTAAGTTAATTTAACAAGAGTAGAATGGGGAACAAAAGACAAAAACTGCCTACAACTGATTTCTAAATTCATTCAAATTAATCTTGAATTTCACAAGTGATTTCTCTTTTCAGATTTAAAAGCTGTTCCACTGAATAAAGTACTGTGTTTAAAAGCTAATGAAATTGCTTCAGTTTTCTCTCTGATTCAATATCAGTTAAGAATCAGTCCTGAAGAACCCTAACCAGCCAATCGCAACTGCTCCATTCTCAAAAACTGTGCTCAGTCAGAAACAGAGTGGGTGGATGAGATTTTGCTTGGTGCACATCTTTCTCTTCCCTCCGTCCTGTCCTCTCGCTTGAGAAATTATTTGACAAATGGGGAGCATGTCCGTAAGCCATATGGCTTCGTGAGAGCAGTGACGAGATGAGCAGTGGTGCACGTAAAGAGGTGGAAATGGCGTTAGCCGCTTGGCTGCTCAAGACTGGCAATCAAAGTCTTGGTGAACTGGTGAAAGATGGAAGCGGCAGGGAGCATCATGAGTCAGGTGGCTTAATTTGGCAGCTAAAGTGTTTATCCTTGTAAAAACAATGTTAAAGCTATGAGGTCCATCTACAGCTTAACTCATTTCTTTAAGGAATTCATTTGATCAGCCAATAACTGTGCACCCACCTCAGCTCAGTACATGAGCTGATTGAATTACAGTAATAATCTGAACCAAATGACCATATTGATTTGTAATCAGACAGACTAAGAGACATACTTTCAATCTCCTAAAACTTCACTCTGAAAATACAGTGGTTAGAAATCAGCCCTCAATTATGCCATTGACTAACCAATCAAAGAAGTCACAAGCCTGCATCTGCTGACTTGTAGGAGAAATATGCTTTTGTAGTTTGGGGAACTGATGCAGTTATGATGCAGTTTTCTGTGACCATTTAAGGATTTGGTACTATAAAGGAGCAGTAAGAAGCAATTTGGAGCGTCAGATGTTGGGAGATATTGGGTTTTATGAAGGGTCAGAGAGATCAGAGGTGACTTACAACAGAAATGTTTTGTGAAAGAGACTAATATCAGAATTATGGGTGCTTAGGCTACTTAACACAGCTAGTTTATGTCTTGTTGTGCAAGTGGCCTACACAAAGGAAAACATGGTTGCCAGCAAAGTAATACATCTTTTTCTAACTATTGACAGGAGCTGCAACTCTTGAGGTTTCAATTTAAAACCTAAAACTCTTTTTAAGATCCACTGCAGTAAACTTCAATTCTACATGTATCCAGCCTGTCTAAAATAATTGCAGATACTGCATAGATTTTTTTTTTTTTTTTTTTTGCAAATTCATGTGATTATACTCAGACATTACTTTCAAGCAGTTTATTTATAGTTTGTAGAACCCACAGTAATATCTGTGACTGTATTAATGATAGGCTTAGACTAGTATCTAGCCAAAAAATATATCAACCACCACTCCTTCAGGAAATATAATGGTATGTGATCTGAGTATGTACAGCATGTGAGAACATGGTTAAGTGTTGAATCATTTAAAACCCTCTGAGATTCGGCTTATAAAATCAGCCAAGACAGTAAAAACTAAAGAAAAAAACTCTAGATCCTCATCTAATGAGTTAGAGAATAACTCTTAATTTTATCCGCTTGATTTGATGTTTTTTTTTAAATGGAGTGAAACAGAAGGAATATATATTTTTCCAAATTTTGCTCCTTAATTTTATCGCAAAATCAGTCAACTATGATTGAAACAAAAACATAATCATAAAACACATTCAAGCAAGGCAGTGCCCCAACCAGCGGAGTGGACTTTTGTTCTCAGCATATGCTACTATAGTGTGGCACCTGTTCCTATGTTGTCTCTAATTTTAACAACTAAACAGCTCCAAGCTTTGTCCCATAAACTTCTACTGCTGGCAGAATGAACTGATAACTCTCAGCTAAGCCCTTGATATCCAAACAAAACCGTTCCTTCTCTTCTCTTAGCTCAAATTGCTAGTCTCAGGGGTTATTATGGAAATGTAACATTTGGTGCCATATGCTTGCAGGTTGTTTGGGAATAATGATGTGGCCATTTCATGACATGCTGTAGCTAACATTTTGCCAGTTAATTACCACCACGACATTGGAGCAGAAAGCAAAAAGCAGATGCTGCGTCGGTAAAAAAGCTTCCTGGGATGGAGGGAGAGTTGGGGAGGCTTCAGGGGAAAATCAGAAACAAAGATGAGGATTAATTGGATCAGGTGAGGGGACTCTTTCCTACAAAAGTGATGCAAATGATCAAACTTTTCAGAAGTTATTAGTTTTTTAATGAGACAAATATTTTTTCTATTGCTCACTGGCATGTAAAACAGTGGCTTTACATGCTCACTGGCATTACCATAACAGTGGCTTTTTTAAAAAAAGCCACTGTTATGGTAAAAAAAAAAAAAGTACACTCTGTTATTGCTGGAGTTTTATTATATAAACGATCTCTGAATACCTAGATGCTAAGTGCATTTAAACCTAACAAGAAGCATGCAAAATTACTGACCACTGATTCCATCATATTACTAAACTAACAAAGTAGAAATGGAAAAGATTTTTAAAAAATACCTCAAAAGCCCAATAGACAAAATTATTCAGAACACTGGCAAATTTACAATATATATTTTTTCAACCATATTTCTATGCAACTTGATTTCATTGGAGAAACCATGTTGCTTGCAATCAACATGATTTCTGATATAGATCTCTCAAAATATAATTAAACTATGTGAAGGAGAATAAACTTGATCCAAATTTATCTGCTTAACATTATACCTACATTTCAATAAAAAAAATACTTATCTCAGTAATCATTGTCATTAAAGCAGTCAGATTCTTCTTACAATTAAGGACCAGCTAGTCAGATGTTTTACTGATATTTTGCCAATTTATTATAGCGATGAGCTTCAAGTCTCAGAATGGAAGTCCTCCTTGCCATAACCCCAATCTTTAGTTCAGTTAAAATTCTTCTATAAAATGTATTATTACATCAGGTCAGAAGAAGCAGGTTGGTAACATTTAAACCTAAATCAACCGAATAATTCTAGGCATTACTCTATATGAAAGCATAAGTCATACATTTGTATTGTCAAAGCAAATCTTTCTTTCTCTAAAAGAATTAAAAGAGCTAGTGTGTCCACAGAGATATGTGTGTGTTGTATGTCTAACCGCTCATAATAAAGTAATTGGTCCATAGTCCAAAAAGCCTAGGGGTTATTTATAGTGGCCAGCCGGCTGAGTGGCAGACTTTTTTTAATCAGTGTACCACGATGAGAGGTAATTTAAAGATGCTGACAAGAATTAAATTGTTTTTTGATTTTCTCATTAGCCTAATCTCCAGTGAGGCTCGTTATTGTGTAATTTTCCTGCCTTGACATGACATCTTGTTTTGGGCAGTGACAGCCTTATGTCGCTGTTTTGGGTACAGGAGCGACGGTAGCCTCAGTGGGGTGTGTGGTTCCGTGGAGACAGCTCCAAGTTATTTGGTTGGCTGTTCCTTCTGGTACCAAACCTCCTCTCACCACCACTTCCAACCAGCACACATGTTTCAGAATGCAGGCTCCACTTCCAGCTGTGACTGATGGAAGTGGGGTTGACGTTAGATTGCTGCAGGGGGGATTAAGGAGGTCCAGACATGTGAGTTTTCAGTTGGCAAATAGTGTGCAAATGAATTTCTCAATGTCACATTGTGGTTGAAGGTTCATCATTTTAGTAGCCAAGATAATTCACTTGCCAGTGTGTATGTGCACTTGCAGTGGGGGTTAGGTAATCTGTTGGGGTATGTCTGTGGGATGCAACAATCTGTAATCTGTTCACATGAATCATCAGCATTAATTATTAGTCACAAAGAATAACTTTATTTTTAGTGGATCTATGGTGGTAAAAATGCAGTCTACATGATTTTAATTGATTATAGCATGAATACTTGCCATTGGTGGCCTACATAATTTTAATGATGAATATCAATCAAAAATCCAAGATGAAAATAATTACATTTAAAAATTGCATGTTCCCACATGCACTTGTGAATGGCATAAAACCTATGAAGAGCAGGATGCAAAAATGCAGGGAAGAAGCAAGCAGGTAAAAATTAAGTTTACTTAATAAAGCAATAACATTCTTTTTAAAATTCCTTTCTGACTAGTAATTGTCATGTGAGTATTTATTACAATCTAAAAATGTATGCGCTCTGGTCAAGAGCTACTAATTGAGACATAGTTGATTTCTGAACAAGGAGCAAATTAGAAACTGGGTGCAGGTGTGAAGGAAGGCAAGTAACTGACGTTAAACTGAAGAAATCAGGGAAATGTCTGATAAAACACAACAGGGAACGTGGGAAACAAATTTGAGAAACAATATAAAATAAAAAACAGTCGAGATTCAGACCAAAAAGCTGAGAAGAAAAGATATAGACCAACACAGAGAACGACAAGGAAACAAGTAGAAACTGCTGCTTTTCAAAGTAAAACAAAAAATAAGCTATACAGAGAACAGTAACTGAAAACTGACACCATGAACAGAATAGAAATACATCATGTAATACGAGAGTAGAGATTATGTAGATTAGACTGTAGCTTTATTTGTGCTGCCTGTACATACCTGTTGTGGTATCGTATTTAAAAATCTATTATATATATGATGTGAATTACAGGAAGCTTTTAGAGCAACATAATTATCAAGCAACTGGGGCAACTGGGCTAATGCAACTAAGTAAGTTATTTATGAGATTTAAAGGTACAGCATGTTTTGTCTTTTTATGTTTACTTAATCAATAAGTTTTCATATTCACATACTACAAGTCTGGTACTAATGACAATCCCTAAATTATGCTAAACTCAGTTGCTCAAAGTTTAACGAAATGTATTTCAGTCAGTAAAATCTGTCACGTAATTTCTAACAAGTACACAACAACCTTAAAGGAAAAGGTTGATATTTATGGCCTTGCTTCACATTTCAGGATTCTTATGTGATAAAGTATAAAAAAGCTAAATAAAGCGTGACACTGTGTGGACACAGTCGGATTAAAATATTGACAACAGACTGTGTTTTCTAACCTTCGAGGCCGTTTTTCATCCAGTCTCGGCAGAATTCTGGCAGACGTGATAAATCACACCCTTTAGTATCCTGGATTCTTTTCCTCCTGCAGGTTTCTTGTCGCCAGTCTTTAGCAAGCCAAATGTAAAAGCCGTGACCTCTCAGTTGACCTCTACACCTGTTGTGGTGAATCTCAATGTTTCAGGCAGACAAGACGGAAAGATGAAATAGAGAGCAAGATGAACACTTGAGCATGTCTGGGAAATGAGACAGAGACAAATTATTCAATGTCTGATTCTCACATTGACATTTTTTGAATATCTTTTTGACAAAATGTGAAAAAGTGGCATTTTCTCCATTGTTTAGTACTTCAATATTAAACAATGATGATTCAACATTACAGTAGTCAGGTTTATGTCAATTGGAAACTCACTTCTTGGCATAAAACATATTCAGAGTTTTGTTACATTAAAAACACAGACTTGCATGTATTTTATTGGGATTTGATGAGACAAACTTACATGAAGTTGCACATGTAGCAATTCTTAAGCATTTAAGAAAGATGACAAATTAAAAACATTTTTAACAAGTTCTATTCTAGGATTGTCTGGTACTTTGCTACATACATTTTTCCATCAACACAGAACAGCTGGACCATCACATATTTTCCAGTTGTGTCTTACTCTTCCAGTTTTAGATGAAGGAATAAACGGTGATCTTTGAGATCCTCAAATCATGAAATTTGCAATGCACGTCAAACCTTATTTCCTTTATATTTTACTATTATGCACAACCTTGTGTTGGTTGATTAGTCCTATAAAATATGTAAAAGTTTGTGGCTAAATGATGTCAAAATGTGGAAAACTGTAAAGATGCATGCAAGGCACCCTAATATAATCTGTAACCCCACCTTAAAAACTTTCTGGAGGTTCCTTTGCTTTCAGGAGTTTCAACGTTGAGACGTCAGTACAGGAAAACATGGACAGATCCATTACTACCTATCTTTGACGTGTTTAAATCTCGAGAGGATTCAAATTTAATTTTTATGGTCTGACAAGGAAACTGTCTGGAGAAGACAGAGAACTACACTCCAACCATTTCTCACACTTTAATACATCAAAGTCATAGAAGGAAGAGTAGTTGGAAGAGGTCACTACCATCTAAACGATTTATCAAAGTGAACAATGGGGTGACTTCTTCGAACCAGCCCATGCCACGATAGCTGTCATCACAGTAGCCTTGGTTCCCACAACCCCCAATGAAGAGAAAGACAAGAAAAATGACTCCTTTGACACATTTTACAGAAAAAGCGGGCGAGGTTTACAGAAGTTCTTTAAACATATCCTGTTTCGGTGAGGGAAGTCACACACACTTTGACCCTTATGAGATTTCAGGGTTCCTGTCAAGGCTTCTGTCAGGAACTGAGTGGACATTTATGACTGGAATTACAACATTACTTGTCTTATGTTTAGCTTCAATGAAAAAAAACTTTAAACTGCTTAAATCGAGATGTGTAAGAGCAAAAAATTGCATCATCTCATTATGGTACTTGTAGTTAAATTCACTAAGATAAATTAGCACTAGTATTTATGGAAGATTTAAGCATCATATTGACAAATACCTTCAAGCTTCTATAGATGTAAATTTATCCATTTCACAGTTTCCAGCTATCCTTCCCCTCTTCTAACAGCTTCAATTTGCATAAAAATGAGCCTGCTTTGTGGGAGAGTGATGCAACATCTGTGCTGATCAGAATTAATTGAAATCTGTAATGTTGTGCAGCCCTGCTAATTCGCCGTGTTACTTGTAGCATATAAAGAAGCAGTATGCTATTTAGGGATGTCTTTTCACTACCCCTGATTGAGACAGGACACTTAGCTGTTCCCCAGCAGTAATACTTTATGCTTTTGTAACCTTTTCATAGTCACAATTACCAGCGATAAATGTAAATACCAAGCATGCACTGTGCAATTTGCATTATCGGTGTAACAGTTTGCTACGAGTCTTACTTTGTAAATGTGCTAAATGTCATATAATAGAAATTGTAGGGATTGAACATGACCCATTCATGTACAAGTTCACATTCCAGTCCAGTCCACATTAAATTCAGGTTAGTTTTATTTATTTTCTTTTTTTCAATTAGTCAAAACTAGCAAATATTGAGATTCGGAACATGACATACAGTATAAGGCCACCTGATCAAGTAAATGGCATAAGTGGACTGACTCCCTTCCACTACAATCAGAACCAACACCTTTTATATTCATTTGCCAGACAGGAAGGAGTGAAAGGAAGAACAACAAAATAAATCTGCTGCACTTCTTATTCAGAAACTGTATAATATGAGGAAACATCCATTCCTTGATTTAATTGAGCAATCATCCATCCATTATCTATACCTGTGCATCCATGTAGGATCACTGGCATCAAGTCCAGGATGCATCTTGGAAAGGTTGGGACTCTGTCAAAGGGCAGGTTGTGTAAAATGTGAAGAAGAAATCTCAAAAATAACATGAAACTACAAAAAGTAGCAATGAATGTTCAGTCATGAGAAAGTGAGAGTCAGTCATGCTAACTGACTTTCTACTGATAGGAAAAAAGTTTTGAAAAAAATGTACAGGAAACAGTTGTTTGTACTCCATTAAAGAATAA
>NW_006799978.1:575003-637224 GCF_000485575.1 Poecilia formosa | reverse complement strand
TATATATATATATATATATATATATATATGGAGACAGAGAGAAACATATAATTATTTTTATTTTTTTCTGTATATAAAGAAGACTAAAATAATGTTTTGTGGAAATCAAACCAAATAAATGATAAACTGAGATTTGTGCATAAGTTTTAATTACATTCCATGTGTATTGATTAATAAAATGCTCATATCTGTTACTGAAAACAAATACATTTGAATACTTATTAATGTTTGGTATACTTTTAAAAACTGTGTAATTTCTCTTGTATTCAGCAAAACTCATTATGTATGATTTCATTTATCAACTTGACTCCGACAGAATCCTTGAATTCACCATACTACTGAAAAACTCACTTCAGCTCAGCCCAGCTTAAAGGCTCACATTCCCCAGGCTTCATGGCACATTGTCTGTTCAGGCTCATGTTTCTATCACACGCCTGCCATACCAAACCTGTGCACTATTGGATCGCAGAGCCATTATGCACAACCTGCTGATTAAGGTTCTAGTTTGTGCTATAGACTGTAAAACACACACTGTGTACACTTTTACTTTAATTATTTAAGAAAAAAAAGTTTATGTAGCATGGCGTTGATCCAAAAGGCAGTATGCAAATTTTAAATAAAAGTCACGTCAGGCGTATTGTGTCGCAAATTCCAGCAACAAGGCAGTTGAAAATGTTTCACATGATTAAAAACAACAGCAGGTGATGAGTCAAGTAACTTGTAATTTTTTTCTAATTTTGAAATCAAGAAATCAGTAAAAGACACTAAGTCACTTTTTAAAGGATTAATCAGTGATCAGTTGTTGGATTATGTTTCAGGACAACTGTGACAGCAATGGTGGCAAATAAATCTGCAGGAAAAAATAATATTACCACAAAGGGAAGCTGTATGTAACCAACAAATGAGTCAAACATTAGCAACACAGGGAGTCTGTGTAAAGAAGACTACACCACCAGCAGAGGACTGAGAAAAGCATTATTTACAATTGTTAGGAAACCGAAAGTTCTTCCCTAGCTGCTTATTGCTTATGGAGGTTGTTGAATGTTGCACTCAATTGTGCACCAGTGAACAAGGAAGATGTCTGGTAGTTGTATTCAAGCCACTCCAGTCAAATGTCACAATGAGTGTGTGCTGCTTGGCAGAGGCGTTGTGCTGTAGATGAAGATGAGACTCACCTCAGATGAAGATATGATGTGACCTGAGAAGAGTAGGAGTTTGATTGGTTAATTATGTTTTAGAAGAATTGTGAAATAATTTATAAACATCCATTTTATGTGTACAGGTTTGTACACCTTACATACTTACTCTATATTTCATGATAATTAGAATGTCCTGGTAATTTATGTAAAAGCTAGCCATTCTTATTTTTGTCTTTTCCCGCTCAGGAAGGATCATGTTATTGGCTTATTTGAGTTGAGAAGGTGGGCTCTAGACGTGGTGGACTGCTGGATGAGACAGAAAGAGACGGATGTTTGAAGACAGCTGCTCTGTGGAATGACTTGAAGAAATAAAGAAGACTTATTTTCCTGTGATTTTTATTTTCTGTGTAACATAAATATTATAATTAGTCGCCGTTTGGCCACAGAAGCTCCAAACAGAAGACTAAGGATCAACCAAAAAAAATAAATACTGCTTGGGGTTGTGGACACTGTTTACTCCTAAAAAGGTCAAGAACCTGACTCAGTTCACCTACTGCTTGCCTGAAGGGAAACTTAGGATCTTCTGAATTCAGTGTCTGTGAAGATGGAATGCCATCTTCATGTACAGCTTAAATTGAAAATGTTCATATTTGTTCAATATAATCCTAAATTTTCACACTAAAATGGCTGCATCCATCTGTCTTATCAGCTGATCACTCTATAACGTTCGAGGAGAATTTCTAAACAATGAGATCTGGAAAAGCACAAGAATGAAACATCTTAGATGCCACAGCATTAATAAATGCCTGCTGATGAATCCTAAACTGAAAGTAGATCTTGTTATTAATTTTTCTCACGGTATCCCAGTTGATTTGTTATCTTAGATTTGAGTAGATTTAAATCTTAGCAGCTGTTTATCTTCTGCCACTCTGATGCTTTGTTTGCTTTTTCACAACCTCAGAGACATCACATTTGTCTGCAACAGATAGTTTCCCAAACTAATTTAGATATTTTAAGACAAGAAAATAATTTGTGTAGGTAAGTAAAGAGAGTGTTTATTATTATTATTATTATTATTATTATTACTAGACTGTTGACTGATTGACACATAGATAAAATGCTTTACTTTTACTGCACGGTCATATAATAAAAAGAATCACTAAAAATTTTACCCTGCTTTTCTCCAATGACTGCTGGAAATGATGGTCAGTCATTTCCAGCAATATACTATATACCCACAGTCATGCAAGGACATATAGACAATGGATAGAGATGAACTTTAATAGAATTCAAGTAGCATTAAGGTAATTCATAACTATTTACTTCTAGCAACTGGCTAATAAACGGCGAAGTCTTCCAGGGTATTTCTGTTCCAATTCAGCTGTTTGGATGAGCTAACCAGCACCATATTTAACGGTCCTTCCTGATTCTTAAACATGTCAAATAAAGCAAGAAAGTAAACAATGGGTGTGGCATGTCATACAATAATCCATCATACAGTTTACGGTTAGCACTGCTCAGATATGAGGTATTATTCAATAAGGCCACAAAAATAGAGATCTGAAATTAGGTTAAACTTCCACTTTCAAGCTGTCACTTACATCCTCCTGGGTGTTGTCAGGTCTCACTTTGCGCTCATAATTGCCCTCCCGTATTCAGTTTTGTTTAAAAGTGGACTAAGTGATCAGGAGTTGGTACTCACATATTTATATATGCCACCTAAACGAAATTATTTCATCTGAGAGACGCAGCTAAAGGCTAGTTGAAAATGTATTTTGCATGAGGCAACAGTGTGCATTAGTGGACCACTCTGTCAACTGAATGACTGACATTTCTAATGGAACATGAGCGCTTCACTGAACATGGATTCAGCCATTAGCTAGCAGGACTTTCATGACCAAGAGAAATTTGAGCGGTAATTCATTTTTGGGAACATGTTTGATCATCCACACCAATCCCTATTAAGGGACTTCTTGATCCTTCATTTGCTAATTGAGTTATCTGCATGAGTCGGGATTTGAAACTGAGAAGTGTCACTAATCAGACTCTGTTTACCTACCATTATGTTGAAGCGAGAGGCTTAGTTTAAAGATATAATTATACCTCACAAGATAGCGACCTCAACCAACCTCATTTTGTAATGCTGAGCACTTTGGCAGGGCTGTTGATGCATACTGAGCAGATTTCACTAAGCATTGTCTGTGTTTTTTCCTCCCTCTGTTTCTACTTTAACCCATCTCTAACTGGAGCATAAAATCTGTTCACAACATAAATACTGAGGGAGTTTGATTAAAATACTAATTTTCTCCAGATGGTGTTTTCAGGGAAGTGCTGAATATGCACAAGGCTATCGTTTTGTTCAGCTCTTCTTTCATTTAAGATCAATCAACGCTTGATGACAGTGAAACAAGGGAAGCAAGAGCAAAAACCCTTGAGTGGAAACGCTACCCATTTTGTTGAGTCCTGGAATGTGATTTGATCGACACTATCCACTTGCAAAGGCCTCCTCATGCCCTCTGAAAAGACATTTGCAACCGGTGTCAAGGCCCTATAAATCATCCTGTATCAAAGAGGCCATGTAACGGTTTCTACGTTTCAACATATGTGGAATCAGAACACGTCTGTCATCGACGTGAGTCACTCTCAGAAAAAACGGGCCATTTGGAGGCCTTTCCCACTGTAATGTGGACCATATGTGCTATTGATTTGAGAGGTTTTACCTGCCACTGAGGGATACTCCTGAAATGAGGTGAGGCAGACGCTGTCATACCATTACTATTGTAAAGGATTAAGCCTGTACACTAAAATCAACAATATGGATAACAACTATTAAGTAGCGAAGAAGGCAAGAATACATTTTCTTTACCTTTTTCCAGCTCTATCCTTTTTTATCATTATTTATAGTTACTTTTCAGATTTAGTTTTTGTTTTGTGAATATTACCTAGACAAATTGATTTAGTTTATTTGCAACAAATGAGACAAACTCCAACCCTGAAGAGCCGTGCCAAAGTTAGACTGTTCATCTTAATATACAAATGGCTCTCACTGTCCTCTGAGGTTTTAAGTTCCCAAAGCAACTGATCCTCATTTTGTAGCGGCCATACATCTGCTCTTGAAAGCCTCTCTTCCATCTTCTGCTGCTTCGTATTTAAGTCTGGCCCTCAGTTGTGAATTTCACTTTTAGCTTTCTCCAGGACCGTAATTTCTTTGAAGAAGTTCAAAGTTTCTCTTCGTTCTAGAGTTTAACCTCCAGTTGGGTTCTCAGAGGTTAAGGATATACGACCATGCAAATGAAACATGTTTTTTATTTTAAATTTGGTTTCTACTACGTGATGCAGCTTGATCCTCCAACTTGCCTTTATTGATGACACCCTTTACTCTCCTCACCTCACACACATTTGACTTAAAATTTTTTCATACCAATTATTTCATACTAATTTCCTAAAGGCCTTTTTTCTATGTCGATGCATAACACCAACAGTAAAATTTAATTATTTGTGTGAATTATCGTTTCCTTACACAGATTTACATCTTTCTTTATTTGCATGTGTAAAACTCTTTAGAAACATTTTTCCCTGTTTATATCTTTCTTTTAAAGAAATGTTAAGTTTTATTATTATATTATTTTTCTGCAATTTAGAAGTCTGGTTTTCAAACAACTGAATTTATCATTAAAATTAAAAGACATTATAAATTGATTATTTAATCTGTAAATATAGCAGAAAAGACAACATCAAAGAATCAAGTAAAATTTTGAACAAATGTAATATATTGATCTGATTTGGCTACTATGTGTTGCAGCAATGTGTGGTGATACTGATCTATATTATACATTTATTTAAAATAACAAAAAAATATATAAATAAAGGTCGCTGTTAGTTAAAGGCCATAATTTTCTGCTCTTGCATTGAATCTAATACAAAGTACTGATTTTTTTAAGTTGTGATCGTCTTGTTTGCTGTTTTTGCCCATTCTGAAGTAAATTATATATGCATGTTGTGTTTTTCACAGCTATTGAAGCTGTTATTATAATATGATTGTCAATTTTAAACAAAAGGTGTGATCAATATTTTTGTTTAAACAAATTGGAAAAATGACATATATCAAGCTAATTAATCCCTTTATACTTTCATTTAATAAATTATGGTGTATGATTTTATTTTTTATTGTAGGTAAGTATTCATTAATTATGGAGATGAAAGTCATAAGAATGTTCAATTATCACCTCTAGTTTAATTCAACTGTATGTTATCTACCTATATAGTGTAATCTATCTATGTTCTTTTGAGGGGCAGAGGGTTCTGAATCATGTAATCATCATTTGGGTCAGCTGGCTATGATGACAAATTATGACCTCTGATTGAACCAAAACAACACTTAGCAACTTCCTGCTGGTAGATTTTAGCATTGTTTTTTCTACAGGAGACTTGGAGCAGATTATAGAAAATTACTTTCAATTGTCGGCTGTCAAAGTGGGAAAGAAATATTTCCATCATGGGAACAATTTGATGCAGGCTTGGTAAGAAACGTCCTGCTGGAAGAAATTACTTGAACTCCAGAAAGTCTCTCAAAGCATGTAACGGTGAAATGGTGAAGTAACCAACAACTGAAAAAAGACAGAGGAGCAACTTAATAAAATTAGTAAGTTCAGCAAAACCAGTCAGGGAATATTATTGCTGAATAAAGATAAATGAATGTGGAAATTTACATTTTTGGAAAAATGGGAGGGGTATTTTTTTTTTCTCTATCTACCAAACCACCGGTGTGTGTGTGTGTGTGCGTGTCTGTGTGTTCAAGATCTTACAAACTTTCACGTTACTATAGTTATATTTCTATAGGTTATGCAGTACTCTAATCTTTCAAGTTGCTATATGTTTTATTTCTATTTTTCTGAAGATCTTTTTTTTTTTCACTTAGTACAATAAGATTTTGTTTTTCTAGGATTAAAAGTAAAAATGGAATAAAAGCAACATTTCCTCTGTAAGTAAAGTCTGGCTCTGCAGTAGCAATCCTTCACATTTACAAACATGGACATGGAGGCCCCATGAAGCCGATGGGTGCCGTGTGTACAAGGCTTCACTATTCTGGGAAGCCGTAACCTCCCGGCCACCTTTTTTCCCTACATAAACTAATGCTGGCTTAACATTCCTGGCTCAGTGTTTTGTGGTACAGAGAGGAGCATGTAATCAGACCATAAAACAGTCTACGGTCTGTGCTCTGATGGCCACAATTAATAGTTTTAGATTTACTGTCCCTGTATGTCATTTTAATTTAGAAAAAAATAAAAAGTTAACATTATATCTACTCAAAGTTTATGAATAATCCTGCTGCTATGCCAGTCAAATTCAACTGTTTAGGTTTTGCCCACATGCAGTTACAGTCACTCTTTAACTAGCGAATGCTTGTTACTCAAGTTCGAAATAATCTGGTTTACTGCTGTGCTCAAGCAAGCAGCGGCTGCAGTCGAAGAATCAGTTGCAGCTCCTGATGAAGTGGAAAAAAATGGCATTTCGAAATGTCATCGTTACAGCTGCTGTGTTGTCTTGAATTACCATGATGCAGCGTTTCAAAAAACAGATTGAATTCCCTTTGCTATCATTTTTGTGCAAATTGTTTTTCCACAAATGCAAAAAAAAGAAAACAAAGTGAATTCAGAATTACAGTAATTCTCCTGCTCACTTCATGACAAGTCCTAAAGAGGTTGAGCAGACGCGAAGTTAAGTGTAGAAGGAGTAGCGGTGTCTGTGGTCAGTTTCCGAGCGGGTATTAATTTCACCAATGAGCTTCGATACAGCGGCTGGCAGGGTTTATGGACAAGTGTTGGGTTTGTTTTTTATTTTGAAAGTATCACTTCAAAGGACTTGGAAAGAGACGAGGCTGAACTTCTCACTGAAGGTGAGAGATCTTTAGATCAGAGGTCATCAAGAAGATCGTCCTTTCAATTAGGACTGTCTTTTGCTGATATGCATGTATCTACACCAAAATATGTAAAATTAAAACATCTACAGGTGGTCAGGATTTTGTTACAAAACCTAATAATAGGACAAATTAATAATGTTCAATGTTAAACATTGTGTCCCCTGTCAGCCTTATTACATTATTATTTACAGCTTAGTGCATGATATGGTTGTGAGCTCCTGCTAGTCAAGGATCATCATAGCTGTTGCCCCTATTTTGTGTCCGTTAAGTAAATGGAGCCTGTGTCTTCCTGGCATGGCGCAAATTCCTGAGATTAATGTAAATGACAAGGAATCTGCAACTCTCCGAATTCTGAGATCCTCTGGATTAAAGGTTCAAGTTCCATCCGATTCTGGAAAAGGATGACTCACAAGCACGGCCCAGATTGCTATCGGGTGTCTTGTCTTCTGTCATTTAAGAAAGCACGGAAGAGAAAAACTTTCAGCAGCACAAGCTTAAGAGAAACCAGCAGCTTTCCACAACAACTCAGGAAACTAATGTGTAAACTAAACATAAATTAGCAAAGAACTTAAAAAAGGTCTTTGCTCAATGTTGAGGTTATTTTTTAGATAACCTCAACATTATCTAAAAAATGTTGAGGTTTGTAAAATACAAGTGATCACCACTAACAATCACAAAAAGGCAGAAACAAATGAAAAAAATACAAGGCAAAATGACAAATAAAGGTATGAGCAGCGGTGTTTGATGCTTCCAGCTTGACGACCCACATCGCCTTCAAGGTTACTGTCCGTTTCATTAAACGACTCTTTCATTGATCCCTGTCCTTGGTCTGAGTCTCCCCTTTGGCTGCGTCTCTGTTAACAAAGTTAACTCTCTCATAACGCGACCTCCTCCTACTCCTTCTGACCCGGACAGCCAGCTGTGCTTACCTTAGCATAAAATGCCACAATAGGTCATCATTATCAAATTAATCAAAGCTGTCACAATACTGCACAGTTGTGCGGACGACTCAGTGCTGCGATTCAGAAAAAAACACACACAAAAAACCTCTTAGATCATGTAACACTGGAGCGTGCAGAAAAGAGGCCGTGGAGGCTCTGTATCTCTCTCTCACACACACATACATACACACACACAGCTGTACTTAAGAACCAGAGCAGGTTCAAGCACACACATAAGCACCTCTAATTTTTTGTGATCACAAAACATTCTTTAGCTTGGAACATTAATTTATTAAATCCTGTAAAATGTAAACCTATAGGCCATGCTCATTCCTTCAGGTATGTTACTATGGATAATTACAATCAGATGATGACATTTAATTCACTTTTTAGGTTATTCTCAAACTTAGCATTAACAGTGGACTCTCATCAAACACTTTCAGATACTTGATGTCACAAGCAGGTAAAATGCAATGTCCTATTAGAATTTCACTGAATACATAATAAATAATAACTGCATATTAAATATTTCATGTTAAAAATTATTTTGTCGTGCTTATAATTCTTACACATTGAAAACTGAATGAACAGACATTAGTCTTGTCTAACCAGTAAAGTCCTAGTTAAACCTCTGATGTTGGCAGATGATAACAGAAATTAAAGACAATATGATTTGAGATGTTATTTTCTAAATTCAGCTTGCTTCAAGCCAACATCCAGCAATAAAACACAGATACTCTCTCATTTCACATGCTTATTAATTTTGTTAGTTTGTTAATTTTATGAGAACTTGTTAAAGGTGATTAGAAGACCTGTTGTTTAACAACCTAACCTGGAACACTTCAGCAGGTGAACACACACACTGTGTGTGTGCGTGTGTGTGAGTGGAGAGCAAGTGCAGGAACAAGGGAGATGTGCAACACCAAATTGCCAGATTGATTAACTTGTCTGTCAGGGTCTTCACTGTGACAATAAAGTCTGTTCCTCAGGGAGCTTATCGAGAGATGACATGTCTGAAACCCCCAGGCTTGCACGTACAAACACGCGCACACACACACGCACATACGCACACACACACGCATACACACACGCATACACACACACACCAGCTCACCTTTCCTGTCTCACAGCTTTCATCCTTCCTCTATTATCATAAAACACCTTTCCAAGTGAGTCCGTGCATGACCTGAAGGCTGTAACCAACTCTGTCAACTCTTTCCCAATGACACGCTGAAACACACACAAACACACACAGAGCATGTAACCCCCAGGGGTCCTCTGGACGCTGCTATCCACACTGGGCTCCATTTTAAAAACCTGTTCCCTCCATAATTGAAAAGGAAACTCTGGGGCGTGTTTGGCCAGTTAATCCATTTAAGATCATTATGTGCATTGTCAATTGACTTGACCCAGCTGCAGAGTGGATGACACAAAGAGGGTCTCGATTTAAACCCTTACCCCTCCTCTGTGGGGCCAGGGGGGTTAATGAATGATTATTTCTCCCTTTGTAGCACAACAGGATCCCAATTTAAAGGGTACTCCCAGACCTCCCTCCTCTAAGAGTTTCCTCTTCATATAAAACACACTGAAAAATAAACATACATGACATAGTGAGGACTCAGATAGCTCTATCTTATTTAAAGTGAATTTTAAAAAGCAGAGAACATTTTTGACTCATGCAAACAAATCAACTGGTTCAATCACAAACATTACAGCATATACAGTTATCTGCTAAGCATATGCTTTAAATATTACTTTGAAACACCATGGTGTCTTAAATATAACATTTTTGTTAATAAATGTAAACCAAAGTTCACATGTGCTCAGTCTACAGTAGACCTCTGGTATTCAAAGGGGTTAATGACTACAACCATGACAGACCCTGTCTAAAAGTCTAAAAACACTTAGACCTGCCTTTTTAACAGGCACCAAATATACCTTAATAAGCACTAATACACACAGTGAAGCCATCTTAGCGCTATCGCATCAACTAATATCTGCAGTCTTTTTTACGAGAAGTACAATTATCTAAGTGAACAAAATAGATCAAATTATTAAATAAGCCCAGTGTAACCTAAAGATTAACCCTCTTAAAGAAAAATGTAACCTTTTATTGTTAAAATTATTCTTACAGCTACATATTTTATATATTATTTCCACTGAGCAACGTCAGTTCATGTAATGAAGATTATACTGCAAGTCAAAACCCAGGGAGGAGCTGTTGATTGAGATTTATTTACATACTATACTATAATTTGACCATCACAATATCAAAAGTCAAAAGTTAACAAGCTTCCAGCTGTAAAAAAGGTCATTGATCCCATAAATTAAAACTCACAAAGCTGTAGTAAAGATTACAAAGTAAGTCACAGTTATCATATTTCCAGTTTGGTGCTACCATTTTTATCACTGAGCTCAATGACAGAAATCACAAAGAGAAATGGACCTCAGACTATTGTTTTTCGGCGCACCCGTTTGAAGCCAGAGGGGACTTCCTGCCCAGAGTCCTCAATGAACCATTTGTTTATGTCCAGTTGGTCAGTAAATCACTTAACGCATCAAAGAGCCCGACTCTGTCCAATTCTGTACAACAATAGGGGGCCATGCCAATGTGAAAACATGACAAGGATACAGAGCAAGAAAATGTCTTCCTTTCCTGGGGTGATGACAATTGTCCTAAGATTTATGCAAAGCTGGCATAATGTAGGGAGAGTCCAGTAATGACGAGAAGCAGCTCCTTTTTGTAAACCCGAACATAAAAGATGATGTTTTTCACGTAGCCTAATTTTACTGTTTTTTTTTTTTTTTGTTTGTTTTTGTTTTTTTGCTTCTTAACCACTTAACATGTGTGGTTACATAGAATCTGATCTCATTTGAATTTTTTAAAAAGTTGTTTTCTTCAACCAAAGAGATGAATTTTAAAAAGTTTTTCAAAAGAAGTTGGTGAACGCCAAGACTTTTAAAGAGAGCAAATAAATTATGGTTTCCTTTTCAAACCAACAGCACTGAGTCATGCTGGCAGTATTCTCTATACTATTAATTTTTTTCACCTATTCCTGAGCCTTCAACTCGTCACGCGAGGCAAACACGTCACTGACGTCAGGAAGGGATTTACTCGCCTCCCGCTCATAGTCTTTCACAGTGGCCAGGTCCCTGGTGCCTTGTAGGTCTAAATGCCATGCGAACAGGAAACTGCAGAAGTGGACTACCAACTACTGACCCCCTCTACACCAAAAGCCCTGCAAGACTGTAGTGTGGTGGGACTCAAGGCCAACAATGTGCCCACAGCCCATGTTCACATCCTCTGTGGAAGCAGTGCTTTTTCCCATTCTCTAGCAATATTCAGGGCGGAAAAGGCGCCAGTTATACGAGGGGAGACAGACCATTGTTTTGAAGTAATTATGATGCTGAATGAGAAGGTAAATGGTTGTGAAAATTCCACTAAATCACTCGTAGTTGATATTTGACCTTAATCTTGGATTGGTGGAAAATAAATGCACAGGAAAATATAAAAATAATTTACTGTCCATTGTATTCTACAGACTAAAAATTTTACTAGCCTGCAGAAAGGGCATACAATAATCCCATGTTGCTGTTTAATTGACTATAAAATCATATTTGTATGTTTAGGGAACAACAGACATGATTGGTCTAGGTCAGACATAGTGGCTAAACTGGAGAAGTAAGTAAAATCCAAATGGGCACATTGGCCTTAAGGTGGCAGGAAAAAAATCCTGAAAGATTGTGATTGATGATCTTTTTATGGTGAAAGTAAGAGCATAGCTATTGGAAATCCACTTGAGACTAACTGGAGAAAAGGCTTCAAGTTGCAAGGAGCAAAGGAATTAGACACTGGAGCAATTGTAGAACATCTGGTCTGATGAGTCCAGATTTGCCTCTTCCAGAGTGATGGGCGCATCAGGGTAAGAAGAGAGGCAGATGAAGTGATCAGGAAGTGTGTGAGATCTCATCCTCTTATCACCACAGACCCCAGACCTTAAACCCACTGAGAATCTTTGGGATGTGCTGGAGAGGGTTTGAGCAGAGGTCGAACTTTCCCATCATACCAGATCTTGGAAAAAACTGAATACAATGAAAGATAGGAATAAATCTTATGACACTGCTGAAGCTTATCAAAGCAATAAAAGCTTCTCTTTTAGAAAATAATGTTTGAATTTTAGGTGAGAAAGTTATATTGACTGGTAAAGATTATCCAAAGTCAAAAGCTTTGTCCATTTTTCATATCTACAGCACAACTAATTGCAAAATGCTGGAGCCTCTGAGCAGCCATAAGCTAATAGTGAACAATATGGATTATACATGAATCTCAATGGAATGTTGGTTAAGTATAAAAAGTAGGTCCAACATTTAAAAATGTTTTGAGATCTTGTCTGATCAAGACGGCTTTTTATAGACCTTCTTGGTAATTTGTGTCTTTTTCCTCTATAGGTCCATGTGTAACTGTAAAAATGTTAAATGAGCTATCGCAGGAAAAGCATGACTGATGAAATTGTGTTAAAAACTCATCTCTGATTATCCAACAGCTCTGGGTTATGCAAGAATAATATCTTATTGGCTCAAGTAGGAGAATAATCATGCTTTCACAAGCAAACATTAATAAATCAGAGGCAGCATACCTTGTTTAAGCACATTGCAATAGTAAAATATTATTTTGTGCTGTATCACAAGATCTACGATCTCTGAAAACCAACAGAAGCTCATAACTCCAGTAGTAAAAAAAAAATTATATCCAGCAGTTGTTATATTAATCATCTTTTTAGTCACAGAATATTTCTACATTCATATAGATTATGAAATGTTTCAGAAAATTAGATAACTTTTCACTGAGTCTACTCTATATTAATAGTCGCATTCATAATATTGTGAGTCTTGCATTAATTTGTGTGGGCAATGACATTATCCTTGATTGCCTTGTATTTCAGGCCAATTCGCTGGGGTATTCAACCGAATCAGCAACCCCCCACTCTCCCTCAACCCGCCCCATGGCAACTAATGAAAAAGACATCAGCAGACGTCGAGAAGGTCGCTCATCCCGTTTGGTGTGACCTCGCTGTGTCTCTGTTCTTTCTCTGACAGATTTTGATGCATCAGGGGTGGGTGATTTCTTAGCCAGTCTGTGTGGATGGGCAGTGCAAACCTTCTTTACAGAATCACTTCATTCTCATCCTGAGGCGACAAGCCTCCTTTTCTCTCCACCCCACTCCCCCATGTAAAAAATAGCAGCTCAATTATACAGTTAGGAAAAACAAAGAAAATTCAATGCAATAGCTAAAAGGACAAAAATATGTGATACGGTGCCAAATTGGATAATCAGAAGTTGAAGAGGATTTATGTATATTACTGCTCCAAATTAGTGACCACTTTAAAATGTGCCTATATTTTTCTTAATTGAAAATCTGGCTTAATATTAGCTTGTATTTTTTTAGAGGCATTGTTTATCGTTTCAGTATAATCTACCAATGCATTATCAAAGAATATTAACTTTGTTAGTTTAAAAATAATATATTTACCAGAATAAATTCTTGTAAAGAGGATGTATAAGTTTTTAAAAGACAATTTCGATTGAACATGTAAACATGCAGCCAACTAGTTGACTCTCGGTTCAACAGCCTCTTCAACTTTTATACCGATATATATGCATCCAAATACATTTTACTGACCTGTAATGTAGGAAAGATGAGACACACATGTTGCCCTTACATTAGCATCTAACAGGAAGGTTAATTCTTCTTCTGTGTGTCCAATCTTCTCTATGCCACCAATGCACAGGAGGCCCCTAGCGGTTGTATGTGGAAGTGCACTGAATAATTGAAATAACTAATAAACTTATTGTAATGAGAAATTAAAAATAGAAAAATAATAAAATACTGTTTGGGTGCCTATTTTTATACTTTGCTTATAACTTGTTATTCGCCCCTCTCACGGGTTCTGAGTGACCTAAGGGACAGATTGAACTGCTATTGGAGCAGAAGCTGATTGTCTCTCTGGTCGAAAGAAGTATGAATGTGATCTAAGTCCAAAGTAGCGATGCAAGTTGATCACAAGCATATGGAGTGTCTATGATCTAAAAACTCTAAGGTGCTTCCGTCCTTTGGTTTCTCTCCTCTCTCTCTTTCAAATTAATGTTAGGTCTTAGAATTCACGATTTCTGGTGATGAAACATATTTCTTTAAAAATACTCATAGACCAAAATACTTGTGATGAAAGCTAAACTTAATTTTCATCAGCTTATATAGCATTTTTAACCTTAGTTTTATTTTGAAAACTATTAAACTAGTAAAGTCTATTTTTACTGTACAAGTAGAGTAGAAAAGGTGAGGTTTTTGTTTTCTATTAGTTTTTATAATCAACTTTAGTCTAATTAAAATAAAAAAAAATAAATTGATTACATTAATTGAGATTTGTGATAGATATTTGATGAATTAGTAGACTTATAGTGATACTGATTGAGGTACATTATAATAGTGTGTTGTACTTCGAATGGTGCAGTAAAATAAGAATGTTATGCTAATATTTCAACAAACAGAAAACTTGATATTGTGCTATAGTCAGAGATGGTAATAAAGAAATAACATCTATACTTATTTAAGCCTTAATAAAAGGAAATATGCTGTCTTAATCTGCCAATCCACTTCTTGGAGTTGAAATCTTCTTATCTGGTTTTATCAATCGTATTTTACATCCTCCCTACAGTAATGTTAGGAGGCTTTAAAAGCTCTTTAATAAACAAGCCTGGAAGTTGCATGGTGAGGCAGGGAGAAAGAGGAAAGAGCAGGAGGAAGGAGGGACTGATCATCCCAGACTGGGAGTTCATCCATCATTGGAATCAGTGTGTGCTGTAATTACTGTGTCAAGTAGATGGGATGATGCCTGGGAGGAACATGTGTGTGTGCCTTTATGTGCGTGCATGCAAGTCTGAATGCACAAGGATGTTGGCATGTGTTTGAGCTAATGCCTCAATTGTGGTAATGCAATGGTGTGTGAGTATGTGTGTTCGGAGATCTCCCACGGACACCTTATCCTCATAATCAGTCCCCACTTACTCACACACACACAGCAAACCACTTCGTCCTCTGCTGTCATCTGTCATCCATAGCCGCTGTTGTCAACTGGCACTGTCATGCATTGCCAACATCAGGCCATCGGGAGAAGAAGGCTTAACTCTCTCAGCAGCAAAGTCCTCAGAGCATACATGATCGTAGAGCTTCAGGAATATACTAAGTCATGAAATTTAGAAGATGTAAATATTGTAGAGAACTGGTGATGCTCATTAGTTTACTTCAGATGTTTTCAATGTGTTTGGCTTCAATAGGGAAGTTAGTAGATGTAATTAAGTTAATTTAACAAGAGTAGAATGGGGAACAAAAGACAAAAACTGCCTACAACTGATTTCTAAATTCATTCAAATTAATCTTGAATTTCACAAGTGATTTCTCTTTTCAGATTTAAAAGCTGTTCCACTGAATAAAGTACTGTGTTTAAAAGCTAATGAAAATGCTTCAGCTTTCTGTCCGATTCAGTATCAGTTAAGAATCAGTCCTGAAGAACCCTAACCAGCCAATCGCAACTGCTCCATTCTCAAAAACTGTGCTCAGTCAGAAACAGAGTGGGTGGATGAGATTTTGCTTGGTGCACATCTTTCTCTTCCCTCCGTCCTGTCCTCTCGCTTGAGAAATTATTTGACAAATGGGGAGCATGTCCGTAAGCCATATGGCTTCGTGAGAGCAGTGACGAGATGAGCAGTGGTGCACGTAAAGAGGTGGAAATGGCGTTAGCCGCTTGGCTGCTCAAGACTGGCAATCAAAGTCTTGGTGAACTGGTGAAAGATGGAAGCGGCAGGGAGCATCATGAGTCAGGTGGCTTAATTTGGCAGCTAAAGTGTTTATCCTTGTAAAAACAATGTTAAAGCTATGAGGTCCATCTACAGCTTAACTCATTTCTTTAAGGAATTCATTTGATCAGCCAATAACTGTGCACCCACCTCAGCTCAGTACATGAGCTGATTGAATTACAGTAATAATCTGAACCAAATGACCATATTGATTTGTAATCAGACAGACTAAGAGACATACTTTCAGTCTCCTAAAACTTCACTCTGAAAATACAGTGGTTAGAAATCAGCCCTCAATTATGCCATTGACTAACCAATCAAAGAAGTCACAAGCCTGCATCTGTTGAGATAGGATCTGCATCTGTAGGAGAAAGATGCTTTTTGTAGTTTGGGGAACTGATGCAGTTATGATGCAGTTTTCTGTGACCATTTAAGGATTTGGTACTATAAAGGAGCAGTAAGAAGCTGAAATATACAATTTGGAGCGTCAGATGTTGGGAGATATTGGGTTTTATGAAGGGTCAGAGAGATCAGAGGTGACTTACAACAGAAATGTTTTGTGAAAGAGACTAATATCAGAATTATGGGTGCTTAGGCTACTTAACACAGCTAGTTTATGTCTTGTTGTGCAAGTGGCCTACACAAAGGAAAACATGGTTGCCAGCAAAGTAATACATCTTTTTCTAACTATTGACAGGAGCTGCAACTCTTGAGGTTTCAATTTAAAACCTAAAACTCTTTTTAAGATCCACTGCAGTAAACTTCAATTCTACATGTATCCAGCCTGTCTAAAATAATTGCAGATACTGCATAGATTTTTTTTTTTTTTTTTTTTGCAAATTCATGTGATTATACTCAGACATTACTTTCAAGCAGTTTATTTATAGTTTGTAGAACCCACAGTAATATCTGTGACTGTATTAATGATAGGCTTAGACTAGTATCTAGCCAAAAAATATATCAACCACCACTCCTTCAGGAAATATAATGGTATGTGATCTGAGTATGTACAGCATGTGAGAACATGGTTAAGTGTTGAATCATTTAAAACCCTCTGAGATTCGGCTTATAAAATCAGCCAAGACAGTAAAAACTAAAGAAAAAAACTCTAGATCCTCATCTAATGAGTTAGAGAATAACTCTTAATTTTATCCGCTTGATTTGATGTTTTTTTTTAAATGGAGTGAAACAGAAGGGATATATATTTTTCCAAATTTTGCTCCTTAATTTTATCGCAAAATCAGTCAACTATGATTGAAACAAAAACATAATCATAAAACACATTCAAGCAAGGCAGTGCCCCAACCAGCGGAGTGGACTTTTGTTCTCAGCATATGCTACTATAGTGTGGCACCTGTTCCTATGTTGTCTCTAATTTTAACAACTAAACAGCTCCAAGCTTTGTCCCATGAACTTCTACTGTTGGCAGAATGAACTGATAACTCTCAGCTGAGCCCTTGATATCCAAACAAAACCGTTCCTTCTCTTCTCTTAGCTCAAATTGCTAGTCTCAGGGGTTATTATGGAAATGTAACATTTGGTGCCATATGCTTGCAGGTTGTTTGGGAATAATGATGTGGCCATTTCATGACATGCTGTAGCTAACATTTTGCCAGTTAATTACCACCACGACATTGGAGCAGAAAGCAAAAAGCAGATGCTGCGTCGGTAAAAAAGCTTCCTGGGATGGAGGGAGAGTTGGGGAGGCTTCAGGGGAAAATCAGAAACAAAGATGAGGATTAATTGGATCAGGTGAGGGGACTCTTTCCTACAAAAGTGATGCAAATGATCAAACTTTTCAGAAGTTATTAGTTTTTTAATGAGACAAATATTTTTTCTATTGCTCACTGGCATGTAAAACAGTGGCTTTACATGCTCACTGGCATTACCATAACAGTGGCTTTTTTAAAAAAAGCCACTGTTATGGTAAAAAAAAAAAAAGTACACTCTGTTATTGCTGGAGTTTTATTATATAAACGATCTCTGAATACCTAGATGCTAAGTGCATTTAAACCTAACAAGAAGCATGCAAAATTACTGACCACTGATTCCATCATATTACTAAACTAACAAAGTAGAAATGGAAAAGAATTTTTTAAAAATACCTCAAAAGCCCAATAGACAAAATTATTCAGAACACTGGCAAATTTACAATATATATATTTTCAACCATATTTCTGTGCAACTTGATTTCATTTGAGAAACCATGTCGCTTGCAATCAACATGGTTTCTGATATAGATCTCTCAAAATATAATTAAACTATGTGAAGGTGAGTAAACTTGATCCAAATTTATCTGCTTAACATTATACCTACATTTCAATAAAAAAAATACTTATCTCAGTAATCATTGTCATCAAAGCAGTCAGATTCTTCTTACAATTAAGGACCAGCTAGTCAGATGTTTTACTGATATTTTGCCAATTTATTATAGCGATGAGCTTCAAGTCTCAGAATGGAAGTCCTCCTTGCCATAACCCCAATCTTTAGTTCAGTTAAAATTCTTCTATAAAATGTATTATTACATCAGGTCAGAAGAAGCAGGTTGGTAACATTTAAACCTAAATCAACCGAATAATTCTAGGCATTACTCTATATGAAAGCATAAGTCATACATTTGTATTGTCAAAGCAAATCTTTCTTTCTCTAAAAGAATTAAAAGAGCTAGTGTGTCCACAGAGATATGTGTGTGTTGTATGTCTAACCGCTCATAATAAAGTAATTGGTCCATAGTCCAAAAAGCCTAGGGGTTATTTATAGTGGCCAGCCGGCTGAGTGGCAGACTTTTTTTAATCAGTGTACCGCGGTGAGAGGTAATTTAAAGATGCTGACAAGAATTAAATTGTTTTTTGATTTTCTCATTAGCCTAATCTCCAGTGAGGCTCGTTATTGTGTAATTTTCCTGCCTTGACATGACATCTTGTTTTGGGCAGTGACAGCCTTATGTCGCTGTTTTGGGTACAGGAGCGACGGTAGCCTCAGTGGGGTGTGTGGTTCCGTGGAGACAGCTCCAAGTTATTTGGTTGGCTGTTCCTTCTGGTACCAAACCTCCTCTCACCACCACTTCCAACCAGCACACATGTTTCAGAATGCAGGCTCCACTTCCAGCTGTGACTGATGGAAGTGGGGTTGACGTTAGATTGCTGCAGGGGGGATTAAGGAGGTCCAGACATGTGAGTTTTCAGTTGGCAAATAGTGTGCAAATGAATTTCTCAATGTCACATTGTGGTTGAAGGTTCATCATTTTAGTAGCCAAGATAATTCACTTGCCAGTGTGTATGTGCACTTGCAGTGGGGGTTAGGTAATCTGTTGGGGTATGTCTGTGGGATGCAACAATCTGTAATCTGTTCACATGAATCATCAGCATTAATTATTAGTCACAAAGAATAACTTTATTTTTAGTGGATCTATGGTGGTAAAAATGCAGTCTACATGATTTTAATTGATTATAGCATGAATACTTGCCATTGGTGGCCTACATAATTTTAATGATGAATATCAATCAAAAATCCAAGATGAAAATAATTACATTTAAAAATTGCATGTTCCCACATGCACTTGTGAATGGCATAAAACCTATGAAGAGCAGGATGCAAAAATGCAGGGAAGAAGCAAGCAGGTAAAAATTAAGTTTACTTAATAAAGCAATAACATTCTTTTTAAAATTCCTTTCTGACTAGTAATTGTCATGTGAGTATTTATTACAATCTAAAAATGTATGCGCTCTGGCAAAGAGCTACTAATTGAGACATAGTTGATTTCTGAACAAGGAGCAAATTAGAAACTGGGTGCAGGTGTGAAGGAAGGCAAGTAACTGACGTTAAACTGAAGAAATCAGGGAAATGTCTGATAAAACACAACAGGGAACGTGGGAAACAAATTTGAGAAACAATATAAAATAAAAAACAGTCGAGATTCAGACCAAAAAGCTGAGAAGAAAAGATATAGACCAACACAGAGAACGACAAGGAAACAAGTAGAAACTGCTGCTTTTCAAAGTAAAACAAAAAATAAGCTATACAGAGAACAGTAACTGAAAACTGACACCATGAACAGAATAGAAATACATCATGTAATACGAGAGTAGAGATTATGTAGATTAGACTGTAGCTTTATTTGTGCTGCCTGTACATACCTGTTGTGGTATCGTATTTAAAAATCTATTATATATATGATGTGAATTACAGGAAGCTTTTAGAGCAACATAATTATCAAGCAACTGGGGCAACTGGGCTAATGCAACTAAGTAAGTTATTTATGAGATTTAAAGGTACAGCATGTTTTGTCTTTTTATGTTTACTTAATCAATAAGTTTTCATATTCACATATTGCAAGTCTGGTACTAATGACAATCCCTAAATTATGCTAAACTCAGTTGCTCAAAGTTTAACGAAATGTATTTCAGTCAGTAAAATCTGTCACGTAATTTCTAATAAGTACACAACAACCTTAAAGGAAAAGGTTGATATTTATGGCCTTGCTTCACATTTCAGGATTCTTATGTGATAAAGTATAAAAAAGCTAAATAAAGCGTGACACTGTGTGGACACAGTCGGATTAAAATATTGACAACAGACTGTGTTTTCTAACCTTCGAGGCCGTTTTTCATCCAGTCTCGGCAGAATTCTGGCAGACGTGATAAATCACACCCTTTAGTATCCTGGATTCTTTTCCTCCTGCAGGTTTCTTGTCGCCAGTCTTTAGCAAGCCAAATGTAAAAGCCGTGACCTCTCAGTTGACCTCTACACCTGTTGTGGTGAATCTCAATGTTTCAGGCAGACAAGACGGAAAGATGAAATAGAGAGCAAGATGAACACTTGAGCATGTCTGGGAAATGAGACAGAGACAAATTATTCAATGTCTGATTCTCACATTGACATTTTTTGAATATCTTTTTGACAAAATGTGAAAAAGTGGCATTTTCTCCATTGTTTAGTACTTCAATATTAAACAATGATGATTCAACATTACAGTAGTCAGGTTTATGTCAATTGGAAACTCACTTCTTGGCATAAAACATATTCAGAGTTTTGTTACATTAAAAACACAGACTTGCATGTATTTTATTGGGATTTGATGAGACAAACTTACATGAAGTTGCACATGTAGCAATTCTTAAGCATTTAAGAAAGATGACAAATTAAAAACATTTTTAACAAGTTCTATTCTAGGATTGTCTGGTACTTTGCTACATCCATTTTTCCATCAACAGAGAACAGCTGGACCACCACATATTTTCCAGTTGTGTCTTACTCTTCCAATTTTAGATGAAGGAATAAACAGTGATCTTTGAGGTCCTCAAATCATGAAATTTGCAATGCACGTCAAACCTTATTTCCTTTATATTTTACTATTATGCACAACCTTGTGTTGGTTGATTAGTCCTATAAAATATGTAAAAGTTTGTGGCTAAATGATGTCAAAATGTGGAAAACTGTAAAGATGCATGCAAGGCACCCTAATATAATCTGTAACCCCACCTTAAAAACTTTCTGGAGGTTCCTTTGCTTTCAGGAGTTTCAACGTTGAGACGTCAGTACAGGAAAACATGGACAGATCCATTACTACCTATCTTTGACGTGTTTAAATCTCGAGAGAATTCAAATTTAATTTTTATGGTCTGACAAGGAAACTGTCTGGAGAAGACAGAGAACTACACTCCAACCATTTCTCACACTTTAATACATCAAAGTCATAGAAGGAAGAGTAGTTGGAAGAGGTCACTACCATCTAAACGATTTATCAAAGTGAACAATGGGGTGACTTCTTCGAACCAGCCCATGCCACGATAGCTGTCATCACAGCAGCCTTGGTTCCCACAACCCCCAATGAAGAGAAAGACAAGAAAAATGACTCCTTTGACACATTTTACAGAAAAAGCGGGCGAGGTTTACAGAAGTTCTTTAAACATATCCTGTTTCGGTGAGGGAAGTCACACACACTTTGACCCTTATGAGATTTCAGGGTTCCTGTCAAGGCTTCTGTCAGGAACTGAGTGGACATTTATGACTGGAATTACAACATTACTTGTCTTATGTTTAGCTTCAATGAAAAAAAACTTTAAACTGCTTAAATCGAGATGTGTAAGAGCAAAAAATTGCATCATCTCATTATGGTACTTGTAGTTAAATTCACTAAGATAAATTAGCACTAGTATTTATGGAAGATTTAAGCATCATATTGACAAATACCTTCAAGCTTCTATAGATGTAAATTTATCCATTTCACAGTTTCCAGCTATCCTTCCCCTCTTCTAACAGCTTCAATTTGCATAAAAATGAGCCTGCTTTGTGGGAGAGTGATGCAACATCTGTGCTGATCAGAATTAATTGAAATCTGTAATGTTGTGCAGCCCTGCTAATTCGCCGTGTTACTTGTAGCATATAAAGAAGCAGTATGCTATTTAGGGATGTCTTTTCACTACCCCTGATTGAGACAGGACACTTAGCTGTTCCCCAGCAGTAATACTTTATGCTTTTGTAACCTTTTCATAGTCACAATTACCAGCGATAAATGTAAATACCAAGCATGCACTGTGCAATTTGCATTATTGGTGTAACAGTTTGCTACGAGTCTTACTTTGTAAATGTGCTAAATGTCATCAATAGAAATTGTAGGGATCGAACATGCCCCATTCATGTACAAGTTCACATTCCAGTCCAGTCAACTTAAATTCAGGTTAGTTTTATTTATTTTCTTTTTTTCATTTAGTGCAATACTAGCAAATATTGAGATTCGGAACATGACATACAGTATAAGGCCACCTGATCAAGTAAATGGCATAAGTGGACTGACTCCCTTCCACTACAATCAGAACCAACACCTTTTATATTCATTTGCCAGACAGGAAGGAGTGAAAGGAAGAACAACAAAATAAATCTGCTGCACTTCTTATTCAGAAACTGTATAATATGAGGAAACATCCATTCCTTGATTTAATTGAGCAATCATCCATCCATTATCTATACCTGTGCATCCATGTAGGATCACTGGCATCAAGTCCAGGATGCACCTTGGAAAGGTTGGGACTCTGTCAAAGGGCAGGATGTGTAAAATGTGAAGAAGAAATCTCAAAAATAACATGAAACTGCAAAAAGTAGCAATGACTGTTCAGTCATGAGAAAGTGAGAGTCAGTCATGCTAACTGACTTTCTACTGATAGGAAAAAAGGTTTTGAAAAAAATGTACAGGAAACAGTTGTTTGTACTCCATTAAAGAATAATCTGTGTTTTAATTATTATTATTATTATTATTATTATTATTATTATTATGACAAATGGTGGTATTTTAACTGTTTTACCAATTAAATAAATAAATAAATGTTATGAATGATAGTTTCAAAGTGGCATTCAAAACAGTCGACCAAAAAACTATTTTTATATATCAACAACAGTGTCTTCAGGTACTGGTAAATATGAATAATGATTTAAATAATACTAAGTGTATGTATAATAACCAGGCAATTGAAGTCAATTATTCACGGTAGGAGGCTCAAAAAGCACATTGCCTGTGATAATGTGAGGTCAACAGCACAATTACAGCAATTTATTCCAGCTTAATGATTAGAAAAGGAAACAAGACATGTTAGAAAGGTTTCAGAGAAAGGTTGGAAAAGGGAGCACCACAACTAACAGGATCTGACTCCTAACCCACAAAAGCATTAGACGGGCGATGATCTGTAAAGCTACGCTCTTCAGGGGTAGTCTACGCTACAGAGGCTCTTTTACGCCTTGATCTATTGCCCCGCTTTAGCTGCGACGATCTATCACACGGAACTGGCAGTAACGGATGAGAATGATCTGCTGGAAAAACTCTCTCATTTGTCTCTGTCGCAGCCAGTGAACTAGAGGAGACGTTAATACAGGAAGACGGCCTGGGGAGGGGATATAATTATGTCTCGGCACTCTTCTCCTCTCAGGCTGAGTATGGAAGGCATATTAGGATATAATAAAGCCAGGGCTCGCTTCCCTGGTTCTTCTTCTTTCTCCCTTGACATCTTTTTTTTTCCTTCTGTATTTTTCTTGTAATCGCTCAACTGCTATTTATGTATCTCTAGTTTTCCTCACACAGCCAAGAGCATTTGTGTGCCTTAAAATAAATGGTTTATTTTTCTAGAGCTCTCCACAGGCATTTTGGGAATTTCAGTATTATCCAAAATATGAATTACTGAGCAAGATAAGCAAAGATAAGACTTTGTCTTTACTGGAAAGTCTTTTGTAATTACAATAAAAAGTCACCTGTTTTCATTAGATGTTTCATAAGGTGAGTTTGAAACCACATGCTAAGAACAAAATTCATCATTTTCACATTTGAGAACTTCCATATCTTATTAGCAAATCTACATTAAGATGATACCATTCCAGATAAGTATTATTATTTGATTTGGAGTCTGATATTGGTTAAACACTTAACATAAGAATCAGAAGATTTTTTTTTTGCATCATAAATTCATGAGGGAGTCAAATTTCACAATGACAAAATCTTAGACTCTCTCCAGGTAATTCCTTGTTGCTCTAAAAGACGTTGTTGCCAACGGGGCTTGTGAAGAGAGAAACAAATGTGTCAGACTAGCAGCCAGCTGTCCTCTGCATTTGGCCATGCAGCCTGAATTGCATTTCTCTCTAGGTTCCAGTTTGGAAGCAGCGATAAACGCTGAGGCCAGGCAGCACTTGGATTCAAACTGCAGGCCGACGGTGAGCCAGAGCTGTTGCCTCCCATCTGGATTGTGGTCGACAGGACTGCAGGCATTCCAGGAATATTTTGCAATTTAAAATTGTAACCATCCTGAATAATTCTCTCAAGTTACTCAATTAAATTATTTTATTCCATGAATTAAATCTTGAAATTTGACCTTTGAGAGGCATTTCTCTAGTTTAGTTTAATAGCAACTTTGCAGTAATGAGCCCTCTGACATCTTGAGATTGAAAAGATCTTTATCAAATATTCATATTTATGAAATCCTCCACCATCTAACCCTGTCAACATTTCATAAAAATCTATATACATATTTTTAGTTTTTTATTAATATTGGTCTAAAGTGTTTTCTTTATTGTCTATACACAGACACATTTTTTCTAAATATATAACAAATTTTTGATATTTTCACATATTCATAGCGAGGAAAATAATTATTAAATGCTTTAATAATTTTTTCTCTAAAAATATAATTCTAAGTAGGCGATGAACATAAATATATCAGTTACAACTCAGGTAATTTAAACATTACAAGACATCAAAACAGAAGTCCATTAATTATACTGAATCAAGTAGAATGACAGTTTCGAAGTGCTGAACCTGATTACTGAAGTTTATTCAATACCTAGTAAAAACATATTTCTTTGTAATGAAAACTTGAACAGTTCTCCTGTATGAAGGAAACCGTAGCATCCATTTCTCATGTGTTATTGGTCCATTCTTTCATACAAACAGAAAAAAAAATCACCTTTGTGAGATCTTCAGATTTTTTTATCCTGCTTCATTTCTCCATCTGTGCTTCCTTCAGTTATAAGATATCTATCATTACCACATGCTGAGAACCAGCCATATCTCATTGTGAGGGAACCCAAGGTAGTCCAGATAGGTGATATAATCTTTTTCACTTTGGTTCTTCTCTGGGGTTTCCTCCCAATGGGTCGTGCCCAGAAAATCAAAAACAAGCAGAGCTCACATTTCTACTGATGAGCTCCAATCCATCTGTCCATCTGCTGTTCCCACCATCATCCATGAAGATGCTAAACTCCTCAACTTGAGGGAGCGACTGACTCCCAACACAGAGACATAAGTTCACCTTTTCCCAAATAAGATGAACTGACTCAAAGTTCAAACTTTCAACAACCATCAATAATTTTTATTCTGTGGTGATGTCCTCCGCAGCCAACGGGCTTAGAGGCTCTGGGAGAGGTCGTTGGTGCCTACAGAAAACTTTACTGTTCATCTTTGTCTAAAATTGTGCAGAAAGCACCTGGTCGAAGCCGATTCTAAAACTGGAGCCTTAACTTTGCTCTCTAGAAAAGTAGAAAAATGTCTATAATCGCTGTAATCAGTTTGTTTTTCTACAATAAGGTCTTGAGCAAGTTCTTTTCTTTTACCCATCATCTTTTGTTTTTTGATCATTCTTTTTATGTCCATTAGTTAGGACCAAACCAGCTCGTATTGTTTTCAACTGATAGGAAACAGGATTGCTTTCTAAATAACTTCACATTGCAGTTGGTGTCTTGGCTTTCTATGCCTTCTTGCAGCTTCTTTTTCCTTACATTTTTAATAATTATTTTCTGTGTCCTGTGCGCTTTAAAACACATAATTCACTTATGTAAATATCAAAAAGGAGACAGATGATGAAATAATTTTGTTTATCGTTGGTTTGACTTGATTTTTTTTATTCAGATAATGTTTTGGCTTTACTTCTGTGATTTTTGCCAAACATGAAAAAAACTAAGGTGATATCTGCTTCTTAACCTTCAACCAAAACCAAGTACCTATTGTAAGTGTCATGCTAAAGGGAACACATCCGCTGCATGCTGAGTGAGTCAGCTGCCCAGTCGCCTATTAAAGCTCCTGTAGGCAGGAAACAACCACTGTGTTATGGTTATAGTTCCTTCCTAAAACAGGCGCAGAGGCACACAGGAGATCTGCAGGATACATGTGCAGTTGAGTAATTGTTTGAATTTTTGAGCTTATTTAGTCTGTCTGTATTCATGTGGATATTTATATGTTGTCCTTTGGCTTCATAGTAACTCATGCACAAATTTAGGAATGACAACATTTGATTAAATCTATCATAAATTAATCTCTTTTAAAATACTTAATTTCCAGGTTAGGAAGTACCATTTTGTAACATAATGTTCATTCATCCATTTTCTAATGCCCTTGTCCCCAGTGGGGTGCTGGTGCCTATCTCCAGCAAACATTTCAGGCGAGAGGCCGGGTTCACCCTCGACAGGTCGCCAGTCTGTTACAGGGCGACACAGAGACAGACAGGACAAACAACCACACACACACACAACCAGGGAGAATTTAGAAAAAACATTTTACCTGACAGTCATGTATTTGGACTGTGGGATGAAGAGAACCCACTCATGAACAGGGAGAACATGCAAACTCCATGTAGGAAGACCCCAGGCAGGGAACTGAACCCAGGACCTTCTTGTTGCAAGGCAACAGTGCTACCTACTGTGCCACTGTGCAGCCATAGTAGTGTTTAATAGTTTTAATTTATTTTTAAATGCTGCAACAGATTCAGTTTGAGCTCATTTAAGAACAATTAAATAATATCCAGCAAATTGCATCAAGTCTTTGATTTGCATTTACTCCTGCAGTGTGAGCATGTAGAACACAGTAGACAGTTGACTTTACAGTAATACGACATCCTCATCATGCACATGGCGAGAGTGGAGAGAAAAAAATCTCCCCTGTAACAGTTAATAGCAGGATATAGAGAATCTTTAGTTGTTGGCAGCATTGTCTCAGCCGACAACTCACTCCAGGAAGGTATGACAGCTAAACGGAAGACCAGACCAGGTGTAGCTTCTATGGAAAGAGAGAAAACTGAGAGAAAACATAAAGCTAAATAAGAAAAATACAAACTGGAAAGTAGTAAAAGAACGTAGCACTGTGAGGAAAAGTGGTCAGTTTGCTCTGTCGGTTGTTCTTGTTCAGGAAAATAAATTAGTTTTTCCGACATGAAAGAAACAGAAATAGTGTGAAATGTCATTAAAAGCTACATTCAAATATCTTATATGTTTGTGTTAAACAGCCTTTTTATGGGATCAAGACCAGTTGATCATCAGTGTTAACACTGATGTACACTGGTTAACACTAGATGCCTGGAATGTCGTCTTCTGTTGATCTAATCTGGCTATATCATGAAGTCTCTGTAGATCTCTGCAGAAGAGGTGGCCTTGTGGGTCACCAGCAGAGAATTGTGGGATTTGTAGTATGAGTTTTGCATGTGCAGGCCGGGTCTAGTGAACCTTGTGTACTACGTCACGGCCCAAGTTTGACCCAAATGCTCTAGAAATTCATTCAGTTTTACCATATCTGGTTCTGTTTAACTGAACTGTAACTTTCACTTTCATGGTTTCTGGTTAAAATTGACATTTCATTTAAGGTGATTGGCTCCACATTTACTCTTTAAAATTTGCTTCTCTGGTGGCAACAAATATTAGGTCAAATAGATCTTAAAATCTATTCACCTACTTGTGTTCTTGACCTGAGTGTGTCCTTAGAGATGTACACTCAATTACGCACCCCTTTTATATTTATATTTTTTGGTTGTGTGGTACTCTGAGGGTTAAGAGAAGCTCATTTTAGATCCATCCAATCTTACACCGCTAATTGGAACCAGGATCTGTTAAAATGGGAACTTAAGTAAAACATGCCATAAAATTCTGAAGGCTAACCATAAACTAACCAATTTCTTTCATTCTTTTAAAGGGAGCTCTGACTGAAACCTCCACGTAAACTTTTACGAGGATCCCTGGGGTCAACCGTAAACCCGTTAATAGAGATGAGATATGAGCAGGGTGCCTGGGCCTCCCATTTCGTTTGCATTGCTTTCTCTCTCTTTTTTTTCTTCCCCCTTGTTCCATTGCATTCTTTAAAGAGGTCAAATGGTGTTCGGAGCAAAAACAGCCAGTTTTTACCTGATAAAATTTAAACCACGTGGACAGATATGGATGCAGAATTTGAAATGTTAAAGGTGCGTTTTTCTCTAGTTGGGTTCTTTGCACTGTGCATGTTGTTGCAGCAGTTTTAAGAGGTGAAGCTTCTACTATTATAAAAGCGGAAATGTTATTCTTTTATCTGTAGCTTATGAAGATGCATTAGAGTTGCTTATTTTTTGGAATTGAATTGCAAAGTAGATCCCCTTACTAGAAAAAAAAAACATAAGATAAAGATTAAAACAAACTTGAGAAAAATAGTGATAAAATAACTGTCATGACAGGAGCTGATTAAAGCATTATTGATGGTAACCATGAACTTATTTAGTTGCAGACTTTGTGAACCTAACAGAGTCATTGTCCAAGTTAAACATTTAGAAGAAATAAAGGAAGGGAAATGAAAGTGTCCTGGACTGCTCAGAGTGTTGTGTTGGGAATCATTATCTCCTTTCATGTTCTACACTCAGACTCTGTTGCTTTGCTCAGAGCATTAGCTGTGTTTCATACCCCACAGAGACTAATGAGAACAGTCTTTGGACACGTTGTGGTTATTTTGACAAATTGAGGCTGCAGTTGTTTTTTCTCTGACTCCCCCATACATTGCAATTTAAATCTCTACTCTTACTGTAACAGAGATGATTTGGATCTTTAGTTTTTGTGCTTTCCAGGTCTAAATTATAAGACTGAGCTTTGTAACCTCATATCCTGGGAGTGAAGCAAGCAAACCACTGACTTATAGTGAGTCGATTAGCAAAGGAATGATGGCAAGCGCTGAAAATCTGACAAAACAATTGGTTAATTTTACAAATGATAATGATTTTTTTTAGTCTGATGGCCCCTCTGGGCAAACAAAATATAACCCTCTCTGAAATGTTGCAAGAGTTCATGAGTATGTGACGCTGTTCTGCAATGTTGCAGGCGCCCACATTTTTTAACTGCAACGCTAATGTCTCGGGTTACACTGTAGCCTGAACCAAGCAGTGGCCTGAGACCACCCTTCAATTAATCTTAACCTTGTAGTGGCTTATAATTTGCCATTGCAAAAGCCAATAAACCTGGGGCCCTGATTTGGAGCTCCTGGGACTGCTTTGAGAGCTGAGGATGGGGATTGGACAGGCCTCCAGTTGGGCCCTTGAACCCTGGACGAGCCCCTTTCTACAAAACAGACAGGTACTTAAAAACAGGGTGAAAAGATCACTTGAAAGAAAACAAGGAAGATTAATGGAGAAAAATGAGGGCCCTCAAGGTCGCTTTCATCTGGGTTTGATTCAGGTCTTCAGTGAGCCATTAACCTAGGGGACAACTGTCCACCACTAATGTGAGAAATGAAGCTCCCATTAACAACTTCAGACAACCGTGGACTCACTGGTTGTTTTTATTCAGAAATCTTCTGAGTTTTATCTTTGTGGGAAAAATTGTCCTTTTCCAATAAAAACCTATGCTCTGAGACAATGTTGTCCCACTGCATTAGTCTCTGCGTTGTTTTGTTTGTTAAGCTAAGCAACACTGCCTTAATTAATCATTTTGCCATAAAATTCCTCTGAGCAAAAGAACATGGTGTGTCTATAAACAACAAAGATTCGACAACCAAATGTTAAGGAATTTTGTTGTGAACATCTTGTCATGATCAGTTTTTCATCTTTTTACTTAGAACTATGCAAAAAACCAAAGCTTACAAAGAGTGGCTGACCTAAAGTCTGAATATCGGTTTGGAAGTTTGACAGCCCTGGTCAACTTTAACTTCAGATTGTATCAGACTGGTGCAGTTATAAAACTTATTCAAAGTTAATGAAACACATACGAGAGAATCACCTTTTTGGTTGGGAGTGAAATCCAAAACTCCATGACTGCCTGTAAGCAGTTTGAGCGTTGTTAGCCAAATAATAACAACGCAGGTTAAACTGTCAGTTTCACTGACATGAGTGAATCGTCATCTATACAAACAGCACAACATAATGAATGATTTTAAAAATTACTTTTGGGTCATTGCTGCAATATTTCAGTTGCAGTTATAGGTCAGTTCTGCAGCATTTATGCACATGTCAAGAAAAAGAAAACATGGATGCCTGGTTTATCTGCTGATCAATTTTTCTTTACCACTGTTTCAAATCCATAACAAGGCAATGCTGGACCTATGGCATTAACCACTTAAACACAGACTAGGCTGTAAGGACTTTTATGAGACATATTTATTTTAAAAAGATGGTAATTACCATGATTATCCTTTAAAGCAACAGCTGTGTTTCTGTGTGCTCCAGAAATGTGAGCAGCACCCTGAATCTCAGTACTTTTCCACACATAACCTTGAAACAGTTCACATCCTGTAGCATCTGCAGTATTACACCACTTCCAATAAAAGTCAAAAATAGTTCTCCATTCAGGCATCAGGTGTTGCAGAAATGGGTTCTGTGGACATCTCTTACACCTCTGATTTCAGCATTAACAGTAACGCTGTCACGCAGCCTCTAAGGGTAGGTATAAATAATCCGAGCCTAGACGGGGAAGTTGGAGCGCCAACACGGTTCGTGGCGAGTACAAAGCCCACACCTGGCCCTGGAGTGAAATCAAATCTATCCTGAACTCTGTCTCTCCTCTCATTTTGCTTGGGCAGTTTACCGTGAGCAGAGTTCTGGGTCAGGAGTTGGGGGGAGTGATTTGAGCTCAGGTCAAACACACGGACAGCTTCACGCTGTAATGTGTTTAAAAGCTGCTGCATCACTGGGTTAGAAACGGGTCACATTACACAGATTTTTATTCTTTGAGAAAAAAATCACCTTCTTTAACAAAAGTGTCTGCAATTCTTGTTAATCCACAATTGGCACACTGCAGCCTTTTGATGTGTTTACAGTTTAAAGGGCCTTACCGGTAATAGGCTTTAATCACTGCCCATTAAACTGCTTTCAGTGCATTAACACCCAATAAATCCTCAGCAAGTCATTCTGTTTTTTTTAAAGAATCAATAAACCAATTCCTCTTGGTTATGTTTTACCTTGTCTGCAGCAATCAGTTCATTGCTGATTAAATCACAGCCCATTATCTCCCTGGGATTTATCTTGACTAAATTGAGTTCCTTTCACCGTTCAAGCCACAGCAGAGTGGGCAGCGGCTGGTGGGAAGGAGAAATAATCATTCATTAACCTCTGACCTGGAAGGAGTGTCAGCTGAGTCCCCCAAATGTGCTTTCCTCTCCCCACCGCCTGAGCGCCTGGCTAAAGTAAACTGACAATTTACACACTGCAGCTCAGATTTTATTAACCCGTACTGTGGTTTGGCTCAGTCACTCGATCAGCTGATTTAACGAGGCGCAAAGACCATCTCAGATCTGAAATGCTGAGTGTTCCAGTGGGAAATTGTCTCCTGGTCGGTTGTGTGAAAACAGCCCCAAAACCAAGTGGCAGGCAACTTGAAGGATTGCATGTGAAAACACAAGTTGAGCTTAATTTAGACGGTGTTGTAGTCTCGAAGGAATTGACATGTGGATCATCTCATTTGTCATTTTGGCTCTCAGCTGTCTTCATTTTTAAGCATCTTAGAGCTGCTGGCCCGTTGCTTTCAGACCAGGGGTTTGATGTCTTCATATGGTCAAAGAAGGTGATAAATTACAGATTGTTCTGCTCACCACATGGATGTCTTTATGTGCAGACGCACATCTGATTTTTAGATGCTACAGTCTTAAAAAGAGCACCATCACAAATTGTCAAAGGTATAGCAAGATGGGTAAAGTTTCACAAAACTTTTCAAAAATAGCCCAAAACAGGTGCAACTATCAAAATACATGAGCAAAACAACAATAAATCAAAGCCCTAAAAGGTATTTCTCCTGGCTTCTGAAAAATTCCTTTCAGTATTGATTGTGGTGTCAATGATAAGCTTCAGATATGAATCATAATGTTATTTCTTTTCCTGCACAGTAGCAATAAACACAAGCAAGCTGCCCCAGGATCTTTCCCTGTGACATTATTAGGAGCTACAACTGTGTGAGACTCAACATGGTGTAAAAACAAACCAAATGTCAGCACTGCTGCCCAAGCGCCTCTGCTATAGCCAGCAGCAAATGTAATGAAAGCTTGGAAGGGTCTGTTAGTACGCCGCTGACCTTTTATACATTTATTGTTCTCTTGACATTTTTCCAAGATGAAGGAGGTAAAAACAGAATGAGGTGTTAAAGCAGAAATAAGGATTTTCAGTCTCCGCCCGCCCTCCCTCACTGCGGTTAGAGAATTCATCGATCCAAACTCTCGGACTTCTCAGAGGGTCGATGCTCTGTGATTGCCAACACTAACTAACTTGTGGCTGCTCTCTTTGGAGACATGATACCGTTTTATTAGCTTCTGTGTCACTTTCAGTGTTAGTGGGAAGTGAAAAGGGAGGAAAAAGGTTTTGCCCAGTGGGCTGATTTCTTTTCCTTTGGAATAAGATTGTGAACTTTGAGCTGGCTGCTGTCTCCCTTAGATTTTACACATCCTGATGTTAATAACAATATAGAATAACAGGAAAGACAATAAAAAAACTATCAGAATTCAGCTAATGTATGCATTCTAAACATTCTCCAGTAAAATGTTTTCTGAAAAAAATATTTTTATATAAGTATTATAAAATATAATGTCCATGCCCTAAGTAAAATTTGATGTAAAATTGTTTAATTTTGAGTCATTTATGAATGTTTTTTAGATATCTAAAATACAATTTTAAAACATTAATTATTTTTTTCATCTGTTAAAATAGCTAAATCAAATCAAGTTGTCAATGTCAAGGTACACCTTGGGTACCTTGCCTTTCGTACACAGATGACTGGAGACAGGCAACAGAAACTTAATATGTAGAAAATTGTTTGATGGAAGTTTCTCTTACATTTGGTTGACAGAAGTTAACTTAATGTGACCCTCCTATCCTACAATTCTCACTATTTGGTTCTGTTATAATTTGTGATAATATGCCTGTGTCCAAAGTTCTGTATGCAGTTAAGGAACACTGAACTTAAGAAAAGGGATTTTTATTATTTGAAAATGTCTTTTTAAATGCAGGTGTCTCATATTCTTATGTTTCTTGATTTAATAAGGCAACACTTTCTACCAGATCATAATAAATTAAACACCCCATTTGGTCAGAGGAGAGATTTGTGCTTGTATGATTCATTAAACATGACCTCCGAAGAGGGGAGTGGGATGACTCTCACAGCTGTTGCTACATACTACAAACCCTTCTTTTAAGTCCATAAAGCTAAAGAAAGTGTTTGCATTTTAAATAATTTTTATACGAATGTACATTGCTTTTTATGCTCTTGCCATTGCATGAGGTAAGAAAAAAAAAACGGAAAAAAAACAGTCCTATAGTTGGTTCAGCACATCATATATCAGGGATAGAATGAAAAAAAGCAAAAAAAAAATATTGAACTTAGAAAAACAGATCAATTTGTCTGAATATTTTTGCTTCTGAAAGTTTTCAATACGTTTAAAATTCATGTTAGTTTAGAAACCATTGATTCAATTTTAAAATATCTATACTTTTGAGTTATTTTTCTCAGCATTCATGAGTTGCATTTCTGTCAGAACATCTTATCTGTGTTGCTAGCATCAGACAGTTGGCCCCTGAGAGGAGGAAGTGATTGAGAAACAACAAGATAGAAACAGTTGCTTAATAATTCAGGAGGCCGAGATTAAAAACTGGGTTTCCTTGGTGCGTTATTAAAAGACAGAGTAATTACTTTAGAACTCCATGTCACCGTTTCAATAAGAGATGCCTAATTTGGTTACTGCCAGCTTGCATGTAATTGCTTGGAAAGAACAGGACCTTCGGCACAAAGATAAGTCCAAAAAGTCCCTGTGATGCCCCTGATTTAACACAAGAAAATCTTGAAATTGATAACAGTGATCTGCATCCAGTTTCTGATAGCTTAAATGACAAAAAAGATGGTAGTTTATGCAACTTGCAAAACATTTATGGAGTGTTTAAGGAAAAAATATATATTTTCTGCCTTTAATTTTTCCTACAGTTGTTTTAGTTAAAATAACATAATTTAAAACCTGCAAATGTACATTGCAAATTTCTCTTAATAAACCATCTCTATGTTGAAACATAGTGGTTGCAATATCATGCTGTGGGGATGCTTTCTGTCAGCAGAGACAGGGAAGCTGATCAGAGTTAAAAAAAAAACAAAAAAACCTCTGATCAGCTTTAAATAGGCCGAGATGGAAGTTCACTTTCCAGCACAACAATTATACAAAATATAGAGCCGCAATGAAATGGTTTGAGTCAAACTATATTAATGTGTTAGAATGGTCCAGGTAAAATTCAGTCCTTAAAAAATGTCCCCTTCTACTAATATGTAAAACTGACAAAAACATACCCCAGAAGTTAAAATCTTAGCAAAAGTTCAGTTTCTTTTTGACAAGTAAAAAGAGTAAGATATTCTTTCAAAAATTGAAAGATTATATAATTTTCCTTCCATAAAATGCCAATAAGAGTTTGTAGTTATAATGTACAAGACACATCAGATTTAAACTGGAGCCAAAAAATGCCTCCCAACAACCAGCACAGCCACATCTGACTGAAGGTAACGGCCCCTCTCCCCAGAATAAATACCAATTCCTAAATGTACAGGGCCTGCACGTGGTGCGGTATCTACTGGCCTTTAGAGTGTAGATTGTTTATTGCAGCTGTGCGGTGAGGCCATTTTGGATTAAGTCAGAGTGGTGGCAGGATGTGATGCAGAAAGCAGCCGCACCACATAGAGCATTGGAAGGCATTGCAGCTATTGTTAAATAAATAATGAGTAAAAAGACTGAGCTGCCAATAAAATGTAGTGAGGAGCAGCTTTTTTCAATAGACGTCTGCAAATATTCTAGCCCTACACTCAAATTAAAAATCGTAAAACACACGTTACAAACAAATTAGATCCTCTCTGAATAACGTATGGTTTAAGAAATTAGCCATTCCTGAATGCTTCAGTTGTGTTGTCTATTCCTCAGTCTGACCCGATCAACACTGAATGCGTACATAGCATCAATATTGGGACTGGACTCTTTCCCTCCACAAGCACTCCATCACAAGAGAGGGAGTTGCTACCAGATGGTTAAACAAACACATCGCCCAACTGCTCATAACTCAAATCCACTTAGCACTCTCTTGTCAACATGTCTTTTACTCATTTACTATCTCCACAGTCTTTGCCTTATGTGGAGGAAGGAAAGGAGGAGGACAGGAGGAAGAAAAAACAAGGCGGAAATAATGAGAATCAGCAAGAAATTCCTAGCGGGTGTGTTTAATTTTAATCATCAAGACTATCCATCCTCAATGACGCTCATCTCTCCCCCACTTTCTCTCCTCTCTGTCTATCCAAGTCGTACTGAAATGAAGGGGAACAGTGAGCACCTGGAGTGACACGTGTCAGACCAACTCCAAACTGGATGGTTGACTCAGGCATTTTTGAGAGCTCTCAGGAAGGTGTCCAGGACTCAGGCCAGGGGTTAAGAGTTTGTAGGTCAACGAGTCGCACAGTTTTCCCTTTTCCCTTGGCCTCATCCCCACGCTTTAAAAACCTCAGCGGTGTACTTCAGGAGATAATTTATTACCCTGACTGCTGTCCAGCTTGAACAAGTTGGGAGCAAAGAATGAAGTTTCACACTTCTGAGGACAGAATGGTTTTCTTTCTTTTTATCAGCACTGGATGTTGAAACATATGCAGAATGTATTATAGTTAGGTGATGAAAAATTAATTTAACTGTTACTTTAGGATATCGCCTTTCCTTCTCTTTTTTTCACCTATTTTTATTTTACCAACATTTTTGTGATATTTTTATGACCTTACATGCAAACAGTTTTGTTTTTCTTAAATATTTTACTCCTAAGTACCATTCCAACAGCTGGCATAACTAAGTGCAAGATATTTGTATCTCGTGTGCTATCTTCACCATGTTGATTGTGCATCCTTGAGGGGTCTGGGTACAGGTGAAAAGGTGAATAGATAAGCATTATCTCAGACACACAATTGTCAAAGGCACGGATAACTGACATGAATGTGATGGCGTCCAAAAGTGGGGCTACCGATGACAGCCAAACTGCATTTGGCCCCTGGAATGTGCAGGGGCCATTCTCGGACAGCCTAACATCAAACAGCGTTCGGCTCAGTCAATCTAAAAGCTCTAGATGTGGGATTTATTGGCTCTCACAGGCCAGAAGAGAGACCAGGGGCAAAAGTAAAACCAGATTTCCTCCTCCAGATCAGTTTCTCTTCTGTCAATCATGCCCTCATCAGTGAGCTCAGGAGAAAGGGGAACCGCTTGAATATTTTGTTGAGTCATTTTCTGAGACTAACCAATAGGAAAGTAAACAGCAGTCCTACATGAAGTAGTTTAGAAGGAATAGGTATGAGTTGATTTGCTGTCTTCTTCACATATTGTGCTAAGTTTTCAACTATCACAAGGGGCTTTTTAGATTATCTATGCGACTCTTCAGAGATCATGTTGCACATCACTGAAATCAACCACACATTTGTATCATTAAACATTTTAAGCCTGATGACAAACACAAGCTGCAGGGCAAATGGAACCACAAAGATGCCGGTGATGAAAACAAATGACAGACAGCATCAAATAAGGAAGAAAAGGGCAAAAAGTTAAGGTCTGCAGTCAGACTCAGAGATAATGTTCTCACAGAGAAGGATGGAACCTACAGGATTTCTATTTATCTCCGTTAGCCCTCTGAAAAACTCCCTGTCCCCGCTTAGATAGCCCTGCCAATTCACCATGATGTCATCCCCCTGGCGTGCAGTGATTGATGCTTTCTGGCTGCCATCTCTGCGTTAGCTGGAGGCAGGGGAGTGGGGTTGGACGCTTAAGGTGGAGAAGGGCTGAGTTTTCCACAGATAGAGACATCTAAATGTGAACAGAGCCCAGCGAGTGGTTGGATCAAAGCTCAGGCCACTGTGCCGCATACCTGCCGCATTAAATGTGCTGCTTTTAATGTTTTGGCTCCCTACAGTCAGTCAGTTTTGATGTTTCAAAGACGTTCACAAGCAGGGATTGGTGCTGATGGTTTGCTCTGGGCTTGATGGAGACACTATAGGGGAGAAAAGGCCCGGCTCTGATTATGTACGGCCACTCCATCTTCGCTCTGAGTTCTGTTACACATCAAGGCTTGAAGGATGAAAGGAAAGAGAGGAGAGATGGAAGGGTTTGTGTGAGTCGAAGTGTAAGTGTTTCGCAGATAGTCGTGGAGGCATGCTGAGATGACCTCAGCAGGGAGTCCCTGTGCTCCTGTCAGCAAGCCAAGTTAGCGCTGGTGCTTTAATGGCTCTATCATACGCCATTTCATGGTTATTCTTGTCCAAAGGGAGGGGCTGAATTTTTAGGAATAAAACTGTCAGTTTTCAAGCCAGTTTAACCAGCTAAAGTTGATTTATTTCCCCTCTTCTTTATTCACCAAAGTGTTCAGAGTAAAGCAGAAAGAAGTGCAAAACAGTATTGGATGAATGGTTACTTGTTAGCTGACTATAAGTAGCACAACTCCTCATCAGTGTGACTTTTTAATGGCTTGTTTTCTAGAGGTGTTTGTTATTACCTCTGGATCAATATCATTTAAAAACAAACATTCACAGAGACATAAAGTCAATGACCCCTCACTGAATGTGTAAATGAGTAAACACAGCGTCACACTTTTCAGCTCTTTATTGATGGAGTCACAATTAATTAGAGCCTGAACTCAGTTTGCTGCAATAAAAGTCAAACAAGTTAAAGAAGTAAAGCAGCCGCAAAGAACTAACAGGAAACTCATGTGCATTATTTTATTTAGCCATTGTTATTCACTTCTCTTATTGTGCTTAGTAAATCCTGCCACCATAATTACTATGCATATTAACTGAAGTAATAAGTTTTGTTTGGTTTAAAAAATACTACACGAAACCATTCAAACAAAACACATGAATTAAACTATGATAAGGTAAACTACACTAGACTAAACTAAGGATAGGCTAAATCAAACTTTTTTTTTAATTTTTATTATAAATGTTTCCTGCAAGTTGCACTACTTTAACATGTACATTTAAATTTTTCATAAATAATAGGTCATGTATGTTATTTTGCTTGTAAATTGTAATTTTTAAAATCCCTTTCATCAACCTGCTCAGGGATTAAGAATCAAAATTTGCCTCTATGGCGAAGTTTGCCATTGTTACAGCCCCCCCACCTTTGTGAGGAGGAGGGGAGTAACACGACAACCATAAAAACTTGACAGAGTCCGAGTGAATGTTGTAAAAAGAAGGGATTTATTGATAACAAAAATCCCAGAAGGCTCACACAAACTGTGGGGGAGAAAGGGGCGGTTAGGTGGTGCCAAATCAAAGAAAATAATAAAACAAAACAGGGCCTAACTACCATCTGTGCTAAAGAAACAAAAGAAAACAAAAACCCTGCCTATCTAATCTAACAAAAAGTTTCCACCAAAACTTTACATGGATGGCACCCACCTACTTACCTAGTGTGTCTAACAGAAAAAACACCTACGTGATGAAATGTACAGGGTACCCCAAACTTACCTCACCCTCTAACTCCCACCACAAACCTTCACACAAAGAGCAACCAGTCATGTGTCAGGTAACAAAGCCAGATCCAGAGCTCCCTGGCTGGGCTGCTTAAATAAGGCCTCCCTGGATGCTGATTGGCCCATGGTTGATGAGGATCAATCAGGGGAGATTGATACCAGCTTTCCATAGTACCTGTGAAGAGACAAAGGGGGAGGGGAAAGAGAAACAGCCTGGCAGGCATGTAACAGCCATATTTTTGTGATATATTCATGTTGATTAAAATGCATTTACCACTTTATGAAATAAAAAATTCATAAACCAAACTGTCCTGAACTGAACTGAACTAAAATAGCCTAAACAGAACAAAACTAAATGAACTAAACCAAAAACAAGTTAAATTAGCCTGAAGTTCAGTTCAGTAGGATAAAATGAATAATCCAAGATGAACTAAAGCATAGTGAACAAGGCTGAACTTAGCTAAGATAGACAAAACTAAGCTGAACTTAAACTTTACTAAACTAAACATAAATTATACTATTATAAGTTGAGCTAAGTTCAGATAGGCAAAACAAACTATGGTAAAATACGGTAAGCCAAACTAAACTGAACTAAATTAAATTAAAATAAAATAGACTGAGCTGAAATAACCTGAGCTAAGTTAGGTTAACAAAGATACAACCAAACTCTACTCTAAAATAGTGTAAATTCAGATAAACTGAACAAAAGGTTTCAAAGCTACAATAAAGGAAAGCAAGATGAGCTTGGATAAGCAAAGGTAAACTAATCTAAGCTTTGTTAAACTAACATTCAAACAAATATTACACTTAGCTGATATAAAATAATTCTGTCACATTTGGCTAAATATTGTTAAGAATTTGTAAATGGGGAAGTTGTGTGAACTTTGCTTGGCATCTAGAAGTTCTTCGGTTTGAATGTTGGCCTTGGAGTTTTACTTCATGTAATTCGTGCATGTCTCCGGTTCGTTTGTGGATTCTCTGGATACTCAGGCTTCCTCCCACTGTCCAAAAATATGCAGAATTTAAGTATTTACTGTAAATAAATACTTTTAGAAGGGAGCTTTGTTGATTGTTCTGGGTGTCACCAGGGAAAACCAGCCCATGGTGTATCCTGCCAGAGATAAGTACACACAACCTTGTAAGCATAAGTAGTTTATAATGATTTATGCTTTAAATTAGAAGTGGCTTTTTTATGCATTTGTTATTATTCAGATATAACTACAATAATTTGCATTTAATTGAAACAGAAAAACATAATTATGGTACTTTTGCAGAGCTTTGTTTTGTGTGCATAAATACAGATAATGGTATTTTCTGAGGAAACCATATTAACACTGTTTGACTAAGAAAATGTGACTGTCTGCGTGAATGTAGGATGCTTTAAGATTTATTTTTTATGTATCCATGTCTTGAATGGGCCCTATTTGTGTTTGTTTGTCTGCCTCCTGGCATGCAGAGTCCTGCACGTGTCAGACGGAAGGCATCCGCTGCTACACAATCAGTACCGGCCTCTGCTCCTTTTCACTGTGGTCCAGCAAGTGAGACTGAACATGAGGCGCAGGGAATTGAGGTGCATTGATCTGTCCTCTGCAGCGTCTCCCCGAACTGGTGAAATAATTAACCTCACTGGCACAGACACAGGAAGCAACAACAGAGTATCTTTGGGAGGTTAATTAAAAATAAAAGCGCAAGGGGGAAGGGCAGAAGGTGTATTCACAGGGGGAAAGTGCACTGACTTCCAAATGAGCTCACTCCTTTGTAAATGTTTGTGGCCAGCATACAATGAAATGGAAGAAAAGCTGTTTACTTTCTCTTTAAGCAAGAACAGCCAAGAGAGAACGAGTAAATGAATCAAGCTTTTAAAATGATTTTAGGAAAAACAATCAAAGTCATTCAGCTCAGCGGGAATTGATTTTAACCACATAACATTGCAATTTTATTATCCAGTTGTTCAGAAAGGAAATGGAAGGCACTTCTGCAACCAAATGAGTTGGTCTAATTGACATCAATGTGCATATTATGACTTGCATTAATACCAGACTAATGTGCATGCTGGTTACTTCCAGGACAAAGTTCCTTGTGATCTTGGAGTGTTTTTATAGTTCCTCATTTGGTTGTGGAAAACAAATTGTAAGCCATATTAAACTACTCTTGCTAGAAAGTTGGCTCATACATAAAGGCAAAACTAGTACATGCACTTTGTGGAAAATAGACTAAATAGAAAGAATGTGGAAAAATGTGAAAATAATGTCTGAATCTTTAACAAATTCAGAAAACATTCATAATCAATATCAGAACCTGTTGTTTACGTGTTCATGGTCGGACAGTTGAAAACACTTAATGATGTTTGGTTCTGGCTGGAAACAGTTTGTGGTCAAGGTTATCAGGAGCTTTAATATTTTAATGAGGAAAAGTACCAAGAAAACATTCAAAGTGTTTAATCTCTTTTAAATTAACAACTGATCATGAATTCAATTTGAACTATTTATAAACTGGCAGAAAATAATGATTCGCTTTAAGGAACACTTTGACATGTATTGACAAGACCTTAAAAGTTTCTTGTCATCTTTTGAATAATTGTTGGATAAAAGATTTTTCAGGTTCATCTAAGGTCATGACAGTTTTTCTGTTTTGCTCTTGCCAGAAAGTGAAAGGTGTGATAGCCCCTTGTGAAAGTCACAAGGTGTATTTCTGTGCCATAAAAGTCAGATATCTGACAGATCGCTATGCATTGAACCTTCTTAACTTTTTCTGAATTCATTTCCTCCCTTCATGTGCTGTCAGTTGTTGGGTATACTAAGGCTGGTATGTATGTGAATGACACAGCTGATAGGCTGAGGATTTCTGAGCTAACAGTTTTTCAGAACTTTACTGTCTTCTGATATAAATTAAATTAAATTACTCACTCTTAAAATCTGCTGTAGTGTAGCAATTAAGTCCACATCACAGATTCTCTTACAGGAATAAAGATATTTGTCCATGATATGATCAGTGTTTGCCCTGTTTTTGAATAGTTCTTATAACTGATGCAAATATGATGAAATGATCCATAAAAGGCATAAAAACAATATTATTTTGTTAAAAAAAGTACAAAAACATTACATTTAAAATAGGCAATAAAAGGTGAGTGGTCAGACTTTATCCAGTGAAATGCCACTCTTCAGAAAAGTCAGATCTCTGAGGGTGTGACGGCTTCAGGACAAATAGTAGTTGATGGTCAGATATCAATAAGATGTCAAACCAGCCGGGATGATGAAGTTTATCAGTCTCCATTGATGCAGCTGCTGTTAAGACATTTCTGAAAGCCTCAGTCCCACAGAACAGTGACACAAAGTGAACTGAGCATTTTGTCAGACCTTGTCGACACCAATGGTCCCAGTTCTGCGTGAATTCATACATTCTTTATGAATCTGTTATTGAAAAGTCTCATTATGCTCATAAAATACATATTGGGACCACTGTTCCTTTACCCAATATTGCTTACAATACAAGAGACATTATTTAAGACGGCACTTCATTGGATTAAATTCTCACACTGCAATGAGTTGTTTTATTAGCTTGCTGCTGTTGTTTGCAGCCTAAATAGGTTAGATGTTTGTTATTGTGTGGAAAATGTGATGTGGATCATCTTGATAGGCCTGTTGAGTGGTGTTATTGCAGTCTGCAGTTCTCTGGAACACTCGGGAAATGATGCTCCCCCTGTCAGTGCTGCAGAGCCGCTCTGCCTCTGGATCTGCAGGTAATTACTGAGATGCCGCTGACTCAGGAGACAAACACTCGATCACACAAGCCTGTGCACATGAGGAAACAGCTCACATGTGGACACAAACATGAAGGCAACCTTTTGTTCCAGTAGATCTTCACGACTTCAGCAGAGACTAACTTTAGATTTCACGAGATTTCCTTTTAGTAACTTGGGGCAGACTTTATCTTTGTTGTTAGTTATACTGTCAGCAAAACTCAGTGAAAATATTTTAAATCTGAGGTATGTAATTGTTGAAAATTATTTAAATGCAAGGAGCTCCCCATTCCCAGTGTGACAAAGTTGTCCACCTTATTATGTTCCCTCTCATCACCACTTCTGATGACTCCGACTACCGCAGAGTCAGTGGCAGGTGTCTGGACAGTATATGAAACCACTGGTGTAGAGAGAGAAGAGGAAAGAAGAGACAGTTACTAGTTGTGTTCCCATCAATGTATTTTTATGAAGTATTTCATAAGAAAACACACGTGGGAAAAGGAACATTTGAAATAATTTCCTCAGTTTTGCTCCAACCCAGTTGATGAAAACATGCCTACTTTATTTTTTTATTTTTTGTTTATGTTACTTAAATTTTATCTTTTTGCAATATTTTAAAAGTTTGCTCTAAATTTACATGACAGTTGGATGGAAACATAGCTACTGAGTCCCTGTCCAACACAGAGCACACATCATGTGGTCTGCTGGAAATGTACTCAGAAACTGTGCCAATAGATACATATTTACTCTAAAAAAAATATTAAATATTTTTTATGGAAACTCTGATCAGAAACTAGAGTTAAAAAATATTTCAGGAGTCGTGTGGCACAGTGGCTAGAGGCTACACGCCACACGTTTCAGTCCCATACTCTGTTTCTTTGCTGCCCGTCTGTCCTCACTTCTCTCTGCCTCCTTCACATTACTTTCAAATAAAGGCGACAAGTGCTGTAAAATTATTTCAAAAAAATCTGTTAGATTAATTTTAGAGGGATTGTGAGAAGAATCGTGACTAATTTTATGAAAGCAATTATTTCTTAACATGAGTATTTTTCCACTTACTGAATGTACTAAACTTCAAGGTTTATTTTTATTATTATTTAAATGTCAGGATTATTTTGCTGCAAGAAAATGGTTTTAATTTTTCTTTACCAGAGGTGCCAGTAAATGTACCTGCTACCATCTATGATTCCTCACTGAGTTAATTGTTTGATATCCCAGTTCCTTGACTCTACTGATTAGCATTTTTCTCAGTTGTCACCATTTTACTGCTATTCCCCATCAGCTCTCCTTTGACAAGATATTTGTAAAACAGAAATTATAACTTTCTTCTTTAGCCTTTTTAAAAACAGATTGACCGGCTTCAGTGACAACAACCCCTGGGACCTGGTGATGTTTTCACAGACACAACCCTTTACTCAGACACAATGATTCCCAGGTTTATTAGCCTCTGGAAATTGGCTTCAGTGGGAGGCAGAAAAACAAATAATTTCAATATACACCCGGGTGTCCTAATGTTCATTTCCATGCTGTCACTTAGAAGGGGGGAGGAAGGAGGGACAGATAGAAGGCTTTGTGCTGCTGACAGGATTGGCTTTGTGTGTGATGAATGGGGCTGTCACAGACGGTGACAGGTTTGTGTTCAATACATGTGGATGTACAATACGCTCTGCATCCCGTGACAAGCTGGGAGGCTTTTTGTCCCGATAATCTCCATATCATTTTAATCTGCGGCTGCTTATGGCGGATGTGGTCACTGAGGGGTGTGTCATGGAGGATGCACACAGACTGTCGATCCTCTGGAAGCACACTGAGTTGACTGATGCATTCCAGTGTTTATTAGTTTTTTCTTTCTCTTCCGATGTTGTTTTGAAAGTTGCTGAAAGTGTGGAGAATGAAACAGGACATTTTGATTCTGGGATCAGGAGTGATGTGATCTCACTTGGAAAAAAAGTCAATGCATGTCTGGAACTAAAAAGTATTTACAAAGTTCATTGGCTTACAGCTTTTGTGGATTAAACACAAGCACAATAGAACACCTCACAAACAGCACAACCCTGGTTTTTATTTGCATATCTCCTAGTCATCCATGTGTGTCAAACAGAGTCAGAGTGAGGGTGTATCCAGTTTTGGGGTCCACCTCCAGGGTATGTTATCAATGTTTGATCAGTTTTCTGTACTAACACAACTATACACATCTTATTACCCCAAATTCAGTTCATGAACCTGAATATAATTTATCTTAGCTTAAGACAGGGATGTCAAACTTGAGTTCTGGACAGCTGCTGTCCTGCTGTCCAACACATGTGATTCAAATGGTTGAATTACGTCCTCAGCATGCAGTCATAGTTCTGTTAATGACCTAATTATGTGATTCAGATGTGTTGAAATGGATATACTTTAAAGTTGGAGGACACCAGACCTCAAAGAAGCAAGTTTGACATTTCTAGCTTAAAGGAGAACTGAAAAGTTTTTTTAAGCTAACATCGGGTGAAAAAAAACATAAAATATGGTTGTTTTAAAATAAAAAAAAAAATTAAAAAAACCCTTTTATTTCTATTTTTTAATAAAAAAAGACACATTCTGGTGTTTTTGGCATTTTTGTGTCAACCTTAGACGTGTGATGTGAACAGTGCTGCATTACAAGCATTCAGCAGTTCATCAGAAAGTGAGTGAGTATTGGTGCAACATGGTGCAGCCTGCTTCAATGAATTTTTCAAACAGTTTCAAATTCCCGAGAGATTAAAAACTTCATCAGATTTGGATACGTAAGCTCAGATGCAAAAATTACTTTCCAAACTTACAGAGAAAATGGAGAAGAGGACGTCACCAGAGACAACAAGACGAAGCAACAACAACCTTATCTCAAGCAAGAACATGCTATTGTACATCACAAATGGTGATCAGTTCTCACCAGTCTGTGTTTCTGATTCAGTCCATATATGTCAGGCCAGAACGGCCCTGATCATCAGAATCCGAACCTGAAGAACTTTCGCTCGAAGAACCAAATGTTTTTGATTTTTCAGCCAGTTGCTGACTGAGGAGACACTGTGCAAGTCATGATGACTGGAATATATGTGTGTGTGTGTGTGTGTGTGTGTGTGTGTGTGTGTGTGTGTGTGTGTGTGTGTGCGTGCGTGCGTGCACGCGCGCGCGCGTGCGTGTGTGTGTGTGTGTATAAATTAGAGCCCTTTAATGTTTTGTGGAAGTCGTCCACTGAATATTCATATTTGATTTCAGGTTTCCATTAATATTATTAAGAGTAACTCAAATAGTTTTGCTTCCTTGTTCTTTAGATGATATAAAAACTGGTTTAGAAGAGTGTAGGCACAGTATGTTGAAGTCCTGAGAGCTCATAAACACTTCTACAACTTTAGTTTGAACAAAATTTATGTTCTTAACAACCACACAGAATTGCTTCTTTCATCACATTCACTATAAAGCAAAGCAATTTAGTTCTGATTCATTTTCAATATATACTTGTACATATATTGCTACCATTGCTGAAGAAACATTTAAAGAGCAAAAAAAAAAATGCATATTTAAGTTACACTTATAAAATTGACCATCACCTTTAAAATCCTTCTGTCTCACTTTTTAATAGAATCCAAAAATATGGTATTCAGAAAAGAAAAAAAAAAAGATTGCAAGATTTTTGTTGATTTTAATTTATACTTTACCTTTTAAAGTTGGACAGAGTGACAATAAAGCTTTATTCAGTTATCACAGACTCCCTGTTTCTTAGGAACAAAAATTATATGTGACATATTATTTTAGTTACTCTTCAAAATGGGAAAGAGAGAAAGCCATGGCACTCAGATAAGACAGATGTGTGTTGGGAATGGACTAGTACCTAAATCTGAATGTATTTATAGTCAGAACAATTGAAACGCTTGAAAGAGCTGGATCTGTAACAAACAGGATGGATAAATGCACATTTCTTTTCATGGTGGGTTTATGTGACAATGACAACTATGTTTATTTTAAGGATTTTCAGAGCTTCATCAAAGTTGTCAATAAGTATAGATGACTGTAAAAGTGGTTTTAAACAAAAATAGTCCTTCCAAACAACAAAGCAGCGTAAATACCTGGAAAATTCTTTGCAAAGGAAATCCCCACTAAAGGTCAACGCTTCCAGAAGAGATATTTCATTATTTTCGACACTGATTAACTGAAGCTGCAGATGCTGTGCATGATAAGGAAAAGCACCCACTGGGTAACACCGTGTTCCTTGCTTCTTGTGTCCTGAATCATTAACGGACGGCAGTTTGGCTTTTTAAGGATCAACATCCATCTTCCTCTGATTTGAAAAAGAAAAATGAAACACAGATACAAAAGCTCAGCCACTTGGGGGTCTGCAGGAGTTTTTCTCCGAGGATTCATTGCTCATGGCTGCGACGGAGTGTGAGCCTTTTTCTTAATATTTATGAACTTCTGCATCAGAGTAAGTTATGGACACATATTGAGCCAAGACCTCACTTAGTGTTTTCACTCCCTCAGTATTTATGATACCTGACAGGTTTTTTTTTTCTCTTATGCAAGTTTCCTGTTTTCCTGTTCATTACATCTTTCCATCAGAGATACAGAAGGCCACAAAGACAGAATTTGGACCCATTTAATTAAATCAGAGTATATTTTCTCTAGCTTTACTGTGAAAGTCTGTTAAAGTCTGATTGTATTAGTTGCTGCATGAATTAGTGTGATTTTGAAGGAAGCAAAGGGCCCAGTATGCATATCTGTTTCCTATGTAATTAGTTGGTATTAGTAAAATGACTGGATGTGTGTTTTGTAAAAGCTGTGTATTAAATGTTGAGTTTATTATATTGTTTGCTATCATGATTTGAAAACTTCAGAGGAAGAAAAATAATTGTCACCCAGAAGGATGAACCTTCATCTTAGACTTTTATGAAAAATAAGACCCAATAATAATGATTTACCAGCTGGCTGGAAACATTTAAACATGTTCCAGTGCTCCTCAGAACAGTTTAAAAGCTTATATTTCACTAATGTGGACACATTCATAACTCCATGAAAGCATTTCACAGCTCAGCCAGAAAACGATGTGCCTGCCAATAATTCTTACCGTTTGTTTTATCCCGCTGCTCTGAGTTGTGTTTTCTGGATCAGGACCCTGCATATTTCAAATCAGCTCCTAATCACAAGGACACATTTATTTACATTCGTGTTTTTAAAAATGACTAAACCTTCTGGCAGTCAGATTATCCTGTGTGAGTGTCTTCCTCCCTGTAGGTGTCCAGATAGGTAAAGCAAACACCAAAGATTTACAACAAATGCTTTTTACATCTGTTGTCTCCACTGGAGGTGATTAAACATTTTCCCTTAGAGTTAAATGATGGCTAATGAGAAGTCTTTAACACACGTTGCAGCATATCAGTCATTCATAGACACATTGTTTTCAAAAGTATTAAATTACTTGTTTCCTGTTCATATTGAGGATTCCAGTTTCTGGAAACTTCACTATGGATCCATGCCATCAGTATTTTGAAAGTAAAATAATGTCTTATTTTGCTTGTCAATTATTTCAATACTTGATTTATCAAACATGAGAACAAGTCATTAAAAAATACTGGAGAGATGTTTGTTTCTGTGCTCTTTTTAATTCTACTACTGAGCAGAGGAGGACACAAAAAGCTGTGATTTTATAAGAGGTGTGGATGCGCTTTCTGCTTCTTCCTTAGTGCAAACCATCAGCTGCTAATTGCTGTCTGGTTTATTTCTTCATGAGCTGCTATAAATTGTTAACAGGAAACAAATCCAAACTGTAGATCAGTCAGAAGGAAATACATCATTGTTCTTCTTAACCCTGTCATTGTTAATTTATGATAGCAGCACTCAATACATTCTATCCATTTAGACTGGGAATGGTGAGAGGGGGGCAAGAGGCGCGGTAAAAACAGGACAAACAACCATGCACACACACATCTTACCGAAAGACGAGTTGGGGAGACTAATTAACCCAACAGTGGGTTTTTGTGATGTGGAATCAATCTGGAGTTCCCAGAGAAAATACGTGGAAGAGGAGAACATGTTATCTCCAATCATCCCACTCAAGATATATTGTTCAAAATGTTTTTAAAGTAATCGGGCATGAAAAAATATTCTTAACAATGTTTTAGATTCCTGAATATTAGCTGCATTAGCCTGCATACCGTTCTTCAAGTCAGCACTACTCTACAACCATAGAAAACATAAACACACCAAGTGCAATGCAAACATGTTAGCTGATCATCAAAACACCAAGTTTTATTCTAATAGAAATATTTGGTATTACTGCAGAATACTGTTGTTGAAACATAATCAGTGATGGACGATGTCCACCTGAGATAATCAAGTGCAACTTCCAAACAATGTGAGAGCAACACTTCAAAACTGTAATAAATGGATTAGTCCTAATGTATTAGTCCTTAGTTGTTAATTTATGTTTCCAGTATTTATTTTTTACTTGTAGGGGGTCACAGCATACAGAGATGGTCCATGTGAGCTTGAAGAATTTTGTCCTGAACTTTCCACTGGGTGTCCAGTAGGTGCCATGGAGTGACACTAATGAAGATGCTAATGAAGCGGCTTATGTCAGTAAATCATCAAAACCAACACACACACACACACACACACAAAAAAAAACGGTTTTCAATAGATCCACCATGAATGATTCAGCCTCAAAACGACCTCATAGCAGCATCTCTCTACATTCCTGTCAACTACACCTGAATAGCTTTGTAAGTAAGACATAAATTGGTTAAGTTGAATCTCACTGTTATTTAGAATGAAAATGCAACATTAAGCCACATTTATGTTTATAAATAAATCAGTCTTTACACAAAATCTAAAAACCAACTATGCTAATGCAGCTAAAAGAAAAAAGTTACCCATCTCCACGGTGAGTAGGAAAAAACAAAACAAAAATTGATTAGAACTAAATCTAAAACATCCAGTAAGGACATTTTTCAGGCATTTGGTGAAAAGCTGATCTTGTAGGTGAAAGATCAAATGTGATGAGTTTGTGTACGCTACAACTGTCAGACACTTTTGCACACCGTACCTGTCCAGGCTGGTCTTTTATCCAGCCTGGACAGTTTCACCTGACACTTCCAACAACAGTCCTAAAGCCTTTCTATTGACTTTATAAAGTCTCTCTTTGTCTGACAAACGTTTTCCTTCCTCTCAATTTTCCATTAAAATTACCTTTTGTGCAGGGTGTCAGTGACCACCTGCTGTAAAAAGTTGTGTGAATATCCTACCAACATAATATAACATTTAATACATTCTGGAAACTGATTTTTTTTTTTTTCTTTCGGGGGAGTCGGGGTAGGGGGGTGCAGGAGCTAGCTCCATGCCAAAAAAGTCTGTATTGAAACAGTAAAATATGAGTCACTTTTTTGGATTTTATCAAATAAATAGATGTACTGTTTTGTGATGTTCAGTTTTGTGTTCAAACATAAATTTAAGTTTGGCTTTAATTAAAGTCCATCTTTGTGTTCGTGCTTCAAAAATAGTTGTTGCTGTATTTTTAAGAAGTTTTGCCTCTTAGTGCTGGATTTGCACTAATTCTGAATTTAGGTTGACCTTCCCATACCCGCCTGTTGCTCCCCAGTGAGTCTTCATCACTGCTCCCAGCAGAGCCCCCTCCCCTCCTTCTTTTTTCCACAGATGGATTTTTTGTTGCATTAATCCCACAGATCAGGTGGGTTTTGTCAACGTGTTAAACTTTAATACTTTGGGTCATTTATCTTTACGGTCCAACCCGGGGTCTGTCAGCGACCAGACGAGCCATTTCCTCATTTGGTTTGGGAGCAAAGTGGCGCAGGAGAGAGCAGAAGTGGGGGGTGGGCTATGGGTGGCGGGGTGATGATGGAGTGAAGTGGCTGGGGTGGGGTTGGGGTGTCCGGCTCACCGTTTAATGAAATCCTGATGTGCGGAGGGAGAGGTAGAGGGGTGATCCTCGAGGTCGGGGCGCCACACCATCTCCAGAAAACGACGCGCCTCCAGAGAGAAGGCTTCACTCGCTCATTTATTTTCTCTCGTTTGGAGGAGCATGCGCGGCTCGTAAAAGGCGCTCACCGATGTGGCCCTCATTACGCGGCCGATGCTGCATCAGGGACCCGCCAGGCGCCCAAGTGGACAAGGATAGAATTGCAGGTGATTAATTTGTTGAAGGCTCCTCTGGAACATGGTGAGCTCACACGTGGATTTATCTTCATTTGTCCAGATATGTGCCGTGACATGAGAGGACAGGCCTGAGGAGTCCTGCATCAAATTGTCTTTACTCTGCTAGGAAACTAGATTTTGGAGCGGGGAAATTCTCTGTTGCTTTTATGTTTGTTGTACAGTTTCTGTGTTCATACTCAAGAGGGGGGAAAATCTGCTTGGTCCATTTAACAAAATCATGGAACTAATGGACAAATAACAAGGGTCATAAAGCAAGAACACATATTGTGTTTTGTTTTCTCCAGATAAAATGTCACGGCTGTGTTTCACTCCCATAATTGAAACAAACCATTTCAGTTCTGTCAGCGACTCAAATATAATGAAGGGGAACATGTTGGAATCAGTGTCAGACTATTGAATGTGATTGTGTGCACTCATCTGGGAGAGGGAAGTGTTTTTTTAAAGATAATTTCAGCATGCAGATAATGGCTTACATACATTGCTCTTAAACTGTGGTACTTTCAGACATTTTGGTATCTAGAATTAACAAGTTAAATTACAAGGTAATTAACAGCTGTAATTCATAGAAAAGCTAAATGTAGGCAACTAGAAGAGGCAGTGGACTGTAAACTGATGACCCAACACATCAGGGAACCAGGTTGTGATTATCTATAGTGAGGAATTTTATATAAAGGCAACCTCTTCACGTTGTAATAAAATCAGAGAAAGAGCTGATATCAGTGCTGAGTAATAAATGTGTGACATCACCACATCTTACACAACATAAAGAAGATCAAAGAGAAAAGCTGAAGTGTTTTAACATTTTACCTGATAAAAAAACGTCCAAGATCTAAAGAGGAACCTTTACTGTGCAAATCCTGATGAAAGAGAGATAACTAAAACCAGGCCAGGCCCAACGCTGAATTTGATTTGGGGCCCCTCTTCCTCTTAAGAACATCACCACCACTGGAGGTGGAGTTTCATTGGCTGAGCTTAAAAGTAATCACAGATAACTGATTATTATTTTTCTGAGACGTATTTGTGAACGATCAAAAAGAAAAGGTTAAACTTGTCATCAGATTATAACTATGGTGACTCAACCACCCAATTTAAATTTTAATTTAAAGCAGTTTTGAATAAAACAGAATATACTTTATTTATCCCCAAGGAAATTGCTTAATTGTTTATTTGCTGACTACTCCATCCAAGGTGCTAAATATTAGTAAATACAAATATATCAACAAGCGATATATAAAAAATATATATACAAAAGTGTTATATTGTAAATAATTTAAATATTTTAAAATTCCTTAAAACCTTTTAAATAAGCCACTGTGATATAAATCAAGTTTAAAAGTATTTTCATTGTCAATGAATAAATATAAAATTTTAGATGGTCTGTGAATAATAGGAAGCCCCTGTTGGTTTGAGGTTCCATCAGGTGGAGATTAGTTTGTTTATATTCTGGGCCGGCTCTCACTAAAACTAAGACAGGCTGCAAACTGGTTTACAAAACCCTGTTTCAGGGCCTGAAGTCCCTCAGTTAGCTCTGTGACAGTAGCTCAACAACAGTCTAACTTTAATTGCTGTTAACAAATAGTTTAAGTGATTTTTAAATAGGTTTTGTGAAATCTGGGAACACTTTGAGACACAACTGTTCCAAAAAAAAGAGAAAAAGAAAAAAAGAAAACAGTTAATGTGCCTTTTGTATTATGAGTTGTTGCCTTACATGGTACAGCTGTGCACTTCCAGTGAAAATGTGATACATAAAACTTGCATTTGGAATCATGATTTGGGAGGGACAGAGGGCTTCGTTTGCCAGCAGAAGGAAAAAAAAGGTCCTCTGAGTCCTCGCAAAGAATGTATTGGGTACACAATTTAACAATTTCAGAGTGAGCCAAGACATTCCTAGAAATATGTGTAGAAGTTTAGTGGAAATATTTTTTTATCTTTATAAATGTTAAAGGTAAAACTTTAACAAAACAAGCTGTTAGAATTTAGCCAATAAAAAAGATGAGGAAGTTTTCACACAGTTTATTTAGGTCACTTTTTATCAGCATATCTGCATAAAAATCATTTCAGTTTAACAGCTAGAAAACCCATATCTATCAGTCAATTTTTAACGTACTTGCTCAACAAAACTGTTGCATTTTAACTACTAAGATTCATTTAATAATCATAAATTAACTCATTAAAAAATATGATTCTAAATATTCTCTTTAAATTGACCAAGAGAATATTTACACATCTAATTCCAGAAGCTCAGATAGATTAATAATGTCTCAGCTACAGTTTTTAATGTAGATAAGCTCTGCTGAGTCATTCCTGCATAACAGAAGATTGTTTATTTCATGAAGTTGTCTGCTTTGGCCTGCATGTAATGAAGACACAAACCATGAATTAGTTTGTAATTAAAGCATAAATCTTTACTGAAAGAGCAGTAAATATTTTACGTCTTTTCTAATAATATGGCATGTGAACCTTTTTTTTCTCACATATGCAGCTAAGATGTGTCATTCATTGACAACAGCTGCCTCAGGGTTAAGAGTATCAGCGCTGGCGCTAAACTAGCTAAAGCTGGATACAAACTGAACCAGGACCTTCACTATCATTCTGATCAAAATCTTTTTACAGCATTTACTTCCAAAATGTTTGATCAACTTTAACCATTGATGAAAATTATGGCTCACTATAAGTAAAATTATTTTTGAGTCTAACATTTAATACACCCCAGTCTTTTAAAACTGTTATCAACTTGTCATAGTAATTGATCAAATTCAGGTCAGCTCGTGCATCCATTGCCTTCATGTGTTTCTTTTTCCCTTATTTATGTAAACATTATTATTATTCTCTGAAATAAAGCAATATTTTAAATGAATCTTTATGCACAGTTTGTGTTTCTTGATCAATTTAATAGCAGAGACTCATCACTGCCTTTAGACAGATCTGGAAAACTTCATGTTTCTGTATTTATTAATGTGAGTTGACAAAAAAAAAAGCAAGTGCAATACAATTTAAGCAGTTCGGCAAGGCTTAGTGTTTTAAGTTGACTTATATTATAACAAGTTTGATAAAAGGTTTATATGTACCAGAGTTACCAAATATACTACACTTGCTAGTTTTGCTAGTTAGTATTTCTATAAATATTAGTTATTAATTAAATCATGATTTACAGTCTACATTTTTGTAAATAAAAATATTAGAGTTGAGTGTGAACACAAAGCTACATTAGACATGACCAACATCTCATTAGTTTAAAGCAACTTAGAATTATATTTCTCTAATCTTCAGAAACATAAATGATGATGTTATTGCAACAGGGCTGCGGTGTCACTTGTCATATTAATGGCTCTTCTTTAACGAGTTGGCTGTAGGCCACAAACATGCACATAAACAGTATAAATCTAATGTTGAGTATCACATTACATGTATCGCCGGTCAGCAGGGCTAATTACACAATAATGAAGCCAGTCAGGAGTTAAACAGGAGAAACATTCACACAAGATGCTGTAATCCTGCTAAAGCCTCCCACCTATCCTTCTTTATGAGCTTAAATAGGCCCCAGGGGGCCATTACAAAGCAACAAGGACAACCGCAGTCCACTCCCAGGAGAGGAGCTCTGAACCTGCAGGGAGCCCTGAAATAAACTGAAGGTGTTTGGCATTGGAAACTGGTCAGGAATCGGTGCAACCCGTCAGTCAGTGCAAATGTTGTCAGAGCAGAAATCACTCCTTGTATTTCTGATGCAAACAGGTGTGTTACATTCATGGTGCATGAATATAACATAACAGCAGCACCAAATCATTTGTGACCTTGAACACTAGAAAACTGCTGGTTAAATTACAACTAATTATCATAATGTTTAATGAAGAAACATAATGATGATATGTTTTTGTTTAGTTAGTTAATTAGTTATAGTGATGATGACAATTATTATTCCTGTAATGAATTGAAGATTGATCTTGAAGGAATGGATGTAGGACCATTTTTTTATTTTCTTTTAATTTTTTTTTACTGATTTTAAAAACAAATTGAAAAGGGCAAAAGCAAACATACACTCAAATATGTGCTGTACATATACAGCCTACTAACAACGGAAAAGTGCTGTAGAATAATTTATTAAATAATTTCTTGGTCTTATTTTGTAATCAGAATATTTGTGCCTTACGTGACTGTGAGTAATGGCTAGTAACTGAAAATTTATTATGTGAATATTTTTTTATTGTATTTTTGTATAATAACTTCAAGTATGTTTTTTTTTATCAAATGTATTATTTTAAAAAAATAAAGAAACTACAACTGGTCAGTAATAGTGACTAGATTTTCGCCAGTGGACTCAATTAGTTTTATCTGAAAACTAATTTAGTTTTAGTGAGTTTAGGCTGGGCCACTAATGTTCACCTAAAACTGATGAATGTGCTAAACAAAAAGGAAACAGAGTGATCTGAAATGTACACGTTCAAACAGCTTTAATCTTAACTGCCAGGTCTCAGTTTGAAACCTTCCATTCTGACAATGATCATAAAATAAGGCTTCCATCAGTCATTTCTGTCTGGGTCCAAAATTCCAATCAGAACCAGCTCGGAGCCATATATAAACCCTGAGCGTCAGCGGTGAGGACGGTGTCTCACATGGACGGGGTTGTAGTGACCAATAAGAACCCAGGGCGCGCTGACGTGAAGGGGCGCCGGAAGTGGAGAACATGCGCACCTGCGTGTCTGAGCCAATGAAACCACTTCAATGTGCTAGAGAGCAAGTTTAAAAGAAGACATTCACCTTTCGACGTCACTTAACCTGTTGGGACTCTCGAGCAAACGTGAGATCGAAAACGTCACTTCATCTATTTGACGTAAAAAGAAGAAAATCTAAATTCGTAATGTTTTTACTTCAGACTAATTGTTTTTAGATTTTGCACCTGTTATCTTTCCCCGACTGATCCATATTTTTCTCAAACGTTGTAAAGCTGCTAAATGTAACCAAGGTGCGGACCGTTCAGCTGACATGGAGTCACATTGCAGCAGCCCTGTCCTCCATCAGACTCCTTCAGCAGCCGCGCTGTTTCACAGAGGAAACCGGCCGCTTTAGGCTTTAGGGCTGGAAACAAAAAACACACACTGCAGCAGCAGAGGCTGCACGGCGGTGCGCGGTGACAGCGGCCTCCACACAGTAAACATAATTTATTTATCAAGATTACGTCGACTTGCTGATTGGTCTCAAATTCCCTGCAACTCTTTTAAATGTCCTGAATTTTCAAGGGATTTTGAAACAAACTTCAGCACCAGTTTAGATTAGGAAAAACACCATCAACGTTAAATAATCTCCTTTACGTAAAGGATGAACTCGTCCTTAATGTAAAGTAGATTATTTGTCTTTCTTTTGTTGTACCAAGCTGTAAGGCACACAAAATATTTTTTTCTTTGTTGTGCTTTCTCCTTTTTTCCCTTTTTTCTCTTTTTGTGCAAATAAAAAGGATAACTAGGTGTAATGATGAGCTGCGGCTGCGCAAACGACAGCTTATCTGTTAAGATTCTTACCGCAGCTGTTTGTTGTATTTGTTAGAGCTCTTTTTTTTTTCATTTCCGACTGAGGATGATCTGGATCTGGATTGAAGTAATTTTGTCATGCAGGGAATTGATTTAGTGATTAACCTGAGCACGGCTGTTGAAATGAGAGGTTGGATTTTACTGAGCTGGTGGACAAAAACACACATTTGGCTCTTTTGATTATTGTTATTTCTATTATTAGCTTTTGGAAGGTTTGTGAATTTGCAAAGCGGGGGGCGGAGGGGGATCGAAATTAAAATAATTTGCTTTTCTGATGAATCATCCCCGCCGACAGGATGACACCCAAACGAAATCAGTTGAGAAGTGAACGGACGTCAAGCAGCACATTATAACGCGAGAAGGCCGTTCTGATGGGAGGTTAAAGCGAAGCGAATCTTCCAATTAAATCCATCAAGAGCTGGTGATTGATGATGTCAACCTTTCTGCTTCTAATTAACGTTCAAATTAGACCAAAGGGTGAAAAAACACTAAGTAGCTCCACAAAACATTTAAAAGATAATGATTTAAGAAGAAGAAGAAAAAAACACTGAAAGTCCCGTGCGGGGGTTATGCAGGTTTGTCTTTTGAAAGATTCCTCTTAAATGTTCAATATTATTGACCTTTCTGTAAGTCTCCAGGATTAATGTTCAGATAGAAAATAAACAATAAAATATGACACTTTAACAACTATCCAGGTTAAAATAAATAAATACTTGTCTAAATTCGGGGATTAAAAATATTCACTTTTTTTTATTTAATCCATACAACAGAAATAATCTCTTCTCCTAAACTTTGCTCATACAAACTTACCTCCCTTCCCGTTTCATCTAATTTCAAATTCAAGTCAAAAAGTGTCCGCTGAAATTAGCCTCACTCTGATATTAACATCATTTCATTCTCCCGGAACTTTCTCCAAGACGATACGCGTTTCTCTCCAAATTCCCTCTAACTGAATTTATCCCCGCAAGCTCCTGCTCGTTATGGAGAAATATGTATTCAAAGCAGCCTCAGAGGGTGGACCTCCACGGCTGATAATAGAATTTCCTGCTGTTTTACAACTCCGTCCCTAAACCAGTGTCACCATATGCTGCTGTTGGCACAAGACTCTCCGCAGTGGCTTCATGAGCGGCAGCCTCCTCCCGGCAGCGTTGGAAATAAATAAAACAAGTTTGCATTCTCAGTTAGTGTTTCTTTAATTTAACCTTTTGGCAGGAAATTATGATTTAGTGTTGTCATATTTTACCTAATTTTGTTTTGAAGGGGTTTATAAAAGGTACTGACATAAAATTTTGTACTTTTTTGTTTACATAAAAAGCTTACTCACAGCTTCTGCTGAATTTTTTTTATTTAAACGAATCTAAATCCAAACGGAAGAGAATAAACCAAACGCACCTGACAGAAAACAATGTGCGTTTCCTCCGGACAGACATACCTGCTGATCTCTCCCGTGCGTCCAAGCGCGGCTCTCTCTAATCGCTTTCCTTTTTCTGACTTCCTTTCAGAAAATTCAGTCTGCGTCGTCAGACTGGAAGCCATAGCACGGCGTCACCTTTATTACTCGCTTATTTCACGCTACCGCATATTGAGTTACACTGGATTCCACCTGCGGGGACACACTGGAGCATGGCTGAAATACCGGGAGTAAAATAACCCATCTCACACAAAACGGGAAAACCAAAAACAATGTGATTTGTATTTTCCCCTCCTACTTCATATTCGTTTGAATTAATTTAAATTTGTTGCCTCAGATGATTTTTCCAGAGATTTATAAGGTCATACCTTATTAAATAAGCATTTCTTACGCGTATTTATTCTCAAATTACAGGCTTTTTCTCGCCAAAATAAATAAACAATAAAAATAATCATATTTACGCTAAACTGATTGGGATGCATGGAAATAGGCTAAAATTTTCTTATTGTGCTTGATTTTCAGTCCATGTGCAACAGGGGGCCACATTCGCACATTATGCAAACAGCTCGGTGCGCAATTACGCAAGAATATGACAGAGATGTGAAGCTTGCTTTTGTTCCAATCCTTTTTCCATGATGAAAACGTGCTTTGATTTGACCATCGACTCTGCTTTTCTACAGGACTACAGCAACAGAGGGAAACAGATGCATAAACATTTCAAGGCAGCACCAGACTCCTCCTATTCCCCACGTCCAATTAGTTCTTCTGCTCCGGCCCTTTAAGACGCAGCAGCGGGTCACCAAGTGGTGTAGTGTTTCTCTAATTGAACTTCGCCCAATCAACAATAAGTCGTTAGCAGTCGCTTTGCTTTTCTTGGTGCCTGGAAGCCTTTTTCCCCCTTCTCCCCCTTTCAGGGATTCACCACCTCCAGTTAGCTACTTTCTAAAGATCCGCATGGAGTTTGGCAGAGGAATCGGGACGCTCTGAGGGGAATACAGCGCGGCTGCCTCTGCAACTACGCCCGAAGCATGGTTATTTTGGAGGAAGGCTCTCAGGCGAGCTAAGTTTCCAGCTTTGGACTCGAAGCATTGAGCTACAGCGGAGTTCTACCAGAGCCCCGAGCTCTAGAGGAAACGCTTGTGGACGTTTTAAATCTGCTATTTGAATGAAATAATCAACTTTTTTCCTTGAGAGCAGCGATATCTGCGGGAGTGCGATGACCTCCAGTAAAGACATGAAGGCAGGGTCTGTGCTGCAGTCCGGCGGCGAGGAGCGGAGGCGGGCTCCGCTGGACCAGTTGCCGCCGCCGGCCAACTCCAACAAGCCGCTGACGCCGTTCAGCATCGAGGATATCCTCAACAAACCCTCAGTGAAGAAGTCGGTGGCCAGCATCTGTCCGCCGCGTGTGCTGGAGAAAGTCACGGGCTCCAACGCGGCAAGAAACGGGATCAGCACTCCGTCCTCGCCTCTCTGCGCGCTGGAGGAGCTGGCCAGCAAAACGTTCAAGGGTCTAGAAGTCAGCGTCATCCAGGCAGCAGAAGGTAGCTGCGCGCTTTTCTTATTAAATTACGGATTTTCATTAAAAGCTAGAAAGAGAGCGATTTTAAATGAGAACATGTAGGCAAAAATACTGGAGGATTGTTTTGACTTTTAATGAGGACATGCCAGGACAGCTGCATGGGAATGTGTTGGGATAAAAACGATACGTGGAAATAAGGCTTCACGTGACTTATAAACTGATAAATTCGAGTAACACCAGGTCGAGACGGCAGATAACTTATGATCAACACCATTCTGGCTTACATACAGCGCTACATTGACAGTGTGACAGATAAGCATGGCTAAGATATTAAAAGTAAAACTATAATCACTTCAAGTCAATATTCAACTATAAAAATTATTAATTTGTTGAAATTTTACTATATGAAAGGGAAAATTGTAAAAATTTTAGTTCAACTAAATTTTGCAGCATTTTTTAATTCTTTAGTATTTAAAATGATAATTTATCTTCCATCAAAGTTTGCCAAATGAACGGAAGTAATTCGGAAGAAAAGTAAAATAAAAATAAAGTAAAAGTAAAGTAAAAATTGTTTTACTTTAAATTTCAGGCAAATAGAGGTCAGCTCCGAGTTGCAGATTTTTGATTCCTCTCCCATGCTTCCCTCTCACCCCCTCCTCCAAGGTCGGGAGCACCTGAACTCCTTCGGGCAGCGGCAGACGTCGAAGAAGAGGAGAAAGTCGCGGACGGCCTTCACCAACCACCAGATCTACGAGCTGGAAAAGCGCTTCCTCTATCAGAAGTACCTCTCTCCGGCCGACCGTGACCAAATCGCGCAGCAGCTGGGACTCTCCAACGCGCAGGTCATCACCTGGTTCCAGAACCGCAGGGCCAAGCTCAAGAGGGACCTGGAGGAGATGAAGGCGGACGTGGAGTCGCTGAAGAAGATCACTCCGCAGACCCTGCAGAAGCTCGTCAGCATGGACAACATCGAGGACCCACAGGGTGGGGGCCCCGGGGCCCGGTCACCCAGCGTCTCCCCAACCTCACAAGGACACCGAGCCTTCCCACAGTCCCCCTCCTCATCCAGAGACCAAACCACGGATGAGTTTTCGGAGGATGATGAAGAGATTGAGGTGGACGATTAACAGTCAGGAGGGGACTGGAATTTTCATAAACAAGAAAAACAAAAAAGGGACTTTTTTTTTTCTTCCCAAACTTTTGCACGGATATTGATAAAAGGAGAATACACACATATGTGAACATTCGGGATAATTTTCCTTTTTTTATTTCTTCACTTTAATTTATTAATCTGACTAATAATGAATCCCTCCTGTTTAAGTTTCAATACATGAGGGACATATCTGGTTTTCTTTCAGGCAGAGCGTGGCAACATTTAAATTGAAATTATAATTTTTCAGAGGTTAATCGCCTTTAGAGGCGAAGATAAACGTTGTGCAATTATTGCTTAATGCGCCATTAATTCACATTGTCCAGTTGCCAAATATCTCAAATTAATCCTATTTTTGATTTGATTTAATATCGCCCTCTGTCCATATATTTTTTTTAAATCTCTGCAAGCGTGCAGGCCTCCTAGAGGCGCCAACCGACAACAACTGCACCAACTTCTGACCCGCTTTGAGTTCTGTATATAGATCAAACATCCTATGCGATAATTTTATTGTAACGTTCTATTTAATCAGCATCTATGTAAATAAAGGTTATATTGTATTTCAAGCAGCTTTCAGCGACACTGGATGTGTGGTTTCCCTAAAGTGGAGACAAGTGGGACATTATTGCACTATAGGAAATTAATAATGAAATATGTAGATTTTTTAAAATAATTTACAGTGCTAAGAAGCTCGTATTCTCTCCACACTCGAGGTTTTTAGCAGTTATTTAAAAACTCTGCAAAGATTCCCATCAGACAGACTGAGGAAGTTAAAAATCTTCCTCTCTCGGTAAAGATGTGACTTTTGCATTCACTGACCCCTGCTATTCAGCTTTAAAGTGCCATGACTTCAATTAGCAGGCATCCACCGCCTTTATTTCCATTATTTGGGACGGCATTGAATGCATCTTGTCACAATAAGGTCCCGGTCTGTTCGCGGTGTTAAGAAAAGCTCTCGTCCAGCTCCTGCGCCATATGTTTTCTTCCTCCTTCTGTATGAATCGTCTTTAACACAACTGGTCGACATGATTGATTAGGTTAACCCGCCTTTGCCTCACATAAAACAGCTTCCACCCAGCCGTGGGTAATAATGGCCACGCATCTGCCACTCTTAACCCGGGTTTGTTTAAAAAGAGGCAGAGAAAAGGAGACAAAGTTCGCCATGAATAGCAAATGGGTTAGTGTGAGGAGCCTAATGAATAAAACCCAAAGGGAGGCGGTGGAAATAAGACGCACTGCTGCTGCTGGATGGCCATTTGCAACAGTTTTGCAGGGGGATCAAAGGTTTAGTGTGTGTTTGTGTGTGTGGGTGGAGAGGTGGGTGATCTTAGTTTTTACTGACAAAATGTTTTAGACAACTCAGCAAATATTAGATCATTTTTTCATATATATAATGTCAGATATTTTAAAACAACAAAACTAAAATTCTACTCTTTTTGGAGGACGCATATATTTTTCTTTAGAAGTGATTATTTGCATATATTTTATATGTTGCAGCAATAGGATTGTGTTACATTTATAGATTACAGAAATTGTTATACCAGAATATATTCCCCGACTTGTTTTGTACATAAAAAAGTTAAAAAATAAAATATATATAATAGTAATAATAATAATTATCTATTATTAATAGTAATAATAATAACAAT
>NW_006799978.1:554296-574933 GCF_000485575.1 Poecilia formosa | reverse complement strand
TGTGTGTGTGTGTGTGTGTGTGTGTGTATGCCAAAGCAGGCTGGTGATCACAATAGAGGTAATCGGCTGGAACCACATAGGTTGAAAAGTCAAAAAGCATTTTAATTGCTGAGTGGCAGGAAATAAGGGAGAACAATTCGTCGTTTGACGAAAAAAAAAGAAAACAACGAACTTGAATAAAAACTTGATTATGTGTCAAAAAACGTAATTTCAAAAACATTTATTTTACCAATTAAAACTATTCTACCCAACATACCTTTTAGACAGTTTAGAGTGCAAATGTGTTTTTAACCACTTTCATACTAATCTGTTAATAATAGCTTCTCATTATTATTCTATAATAATATGGGTAGATTTAAAGTAAGTGAGATTTGAATAAGATTCTGCTGTAAGTGATTTTTCCATCATTAGGGTTTACGATCATAGATACACGCTCTTGTAATTCTTTATTTTAGTCCAGCATCCCCTCAGCACACACCTAAAAAGGCGCAGAGCCTCAGGAGGATTATCAGAATCACTTCATTCACAAGAGGGGCCTGAAGGGACATGCGCAGAGCTGCGGCTGGTGAATAATGTTCCAACCCCGACTGTTTTGTTTTCCATTTCAAGGAACCATATCGTTCTGTTCTGTTGCAATGATCAAAATTAGATTTTAAAAATCTTAGCCATCATTAAAATGTATCCTTGTGCCAAACCGGAGCAGCTTCTTAAAGAGATCTAAATCCAAACCTGTCATTTTGAAGCAATTGTTTGTAATTTAAATGTCAAACAGGCAGTGATTAATTGCGAGATATTCAGGAAACATCAAAGACAATCACACGAAATGCTGTCTACTTAAAAAGAGAAGAGACCTGGAAACATGTAGCATTTATCATCAGGCCGTGTCAAGTTATCAGAGTTCCTTCTTCCACTCTGGAGACGATCACAAACATCAAAGGTTGTCTGGAGTATGAGCAACTCCAAGTCTGCCACCTAGTGCCCAGTTAGGGGAATTATTCTAGGAAGAAAAGCAAAAGACAATATCAACGAGATTCTGTCATTACGGAGTCATGCGTTTCAAGTGTTCTCGCGAGAAACTGCTGCTCGTGAACTCTGGAGGTTTCTGAAAACTGGCAGTAAAAGTTCGCCAGAGTTGAGGTGAAACAAAGCAGATAAAAAAAAACAAAAAAAACAATGCGTTTTTACACTTGGAGTTCAGTAGCCGCACAAGAAAATAGTGTTATATTCCCACAGAAACATGCAAAATTGTTGCTGAAAATTCCTGCAAATCCCATCATCTGCATGTTTGGAAAATAGCCATTATATGAATCACCCAGAGGGAAAGTTACCTGAAGAGAAACCACCACATTCATCTGTGTTTCCGATTTCAACTGAAGCTCGTCTGAACCTCTGAGGCAGTGCATGGGACAATATGACCATCTCTTAATTTAAGTGAGTCAGTTGCATAATCTTCACGGATTACGGTGAAACTGTCCGTATCAGCGAGGAAACAAAAGCACTCAGAAATAAAATTTACAAACAAAGTTATGAGAGTTGGAAAACTGTAATGGAGATAAAGAAAAATACTAGTAAAGGTAAACAGTATATGGACAAGAAACTTTGCAGCTTCTCTGAAACAGACCATAAAGTTAAAGAAGGAAACTATGATTCAAAAAAATAAAAACATAACCTGCTTTGTCAAGATAGAAGCTTACTTTTAAAGCATTTTTTAAAATATGGACATTAGAATATTTCTTTTTCATGTTCTCAGTTTCCTGTAAAAACACCAATTTATGAAACTTTAAACACTTGTAGGCTTTATAAGCCAACAGTGCTGGACTTACAGAATTAAAACACATCAAAAGGCAAATTCTGTCACATCTAAAACTGAACTCCAACTGCATGATGAACATCCCCAGCATGGTTGCAAAAAATATTGTACTTTGTAGAATTAAATGCTAACAATGTGAACTAATTTTGTAAGAGGTCATGTGGAATGAGTTAGAAGCTAGTAGTTTCTTTTCACAAACCACTTAGAGGCCTCAATAAATTAAAATATCTATTACATTTTAATTACAGTACATCAGTTCAAACACTAAAACTCACTTTGTAAAGATTCATTACACACATGCAGTGATATATTTCAGGCATTTATTTCTGTTCTAACCCTTTTGATGATAACTTACACAGTTCTGTGCTGCTCCACTCCTCCTTCAAATTCTGGGAACTTGATTTCTAAAGAAATCTAAACTTTACTTTAATCTGAAGAGGAATTTGGATAACTGAACATTGCAGTCCTTTTTTTCTGTCTGTGGTTTAGAAATGGCTTAACACAAATAATGGGACATTTGTAGTCCATGTTCTGGATACATGTCTCTTTAAGGTCTGAATGTTCAGCCAAACCAGTTTAGACTGGGATAGTTATTCCTGTTGCACATCTTTCTTTCACTGGACCTTTCATTTGTATGCTTGCATCCATTACTTTGACCTACCAGCATCTTCAGTAAGGATCTTTAGTGGTTTACCCTCCTTGTGGAAAGTGCCAGTGACACCTTCCACCTTGAAAGTAAGTAAGCACTTACTTACTTACAAGTAAGCAGGGTTCCCTATGATTGTGCAGACCATCACATTTCTGCATGAAAATCATTATGGCTTTATGACATTCAAATTCTCTGAGAAACAGAATTTGGGTAGTCAAATACTTTTAAGCCATAAAGTTATCACTTAAATAAACATAAAGATTACTCCTTGTATTTAAGTTACATATTTTGAACTTGACTGCCAATATAGGTCATCACTCATTTAATGCTATGAAAATACCGTGTATTTGTAATTCTGAGTAAACATTGATGCCTAAAATGCCAAATGTTGGAGAAACTGATATTATTCTGAAATATAATAAAAAAATTTTACTGTATAAATCATAAATCAGCAGAAGCTTGATTGGCCGTTACTGAAACACATTATGTTTAGAAGGGTCTGAGTCATAGACAACAACAATATCTTTATTTTTTCCATTTCAAGTTTATTTTCAAAAATACAAAACAAGGAAAATAAGTTTATGTACACAAACACTATTAAAATAGAATATGTATTGTACAAAATATTTACAGCCGTCTCTCGACTGAAAACAAATCCTATCTGGTCCTTTTGTCTTTGATGGTGTAGTGAAGAACTAATGGCTGAGCCTGGAAGGAGAAACAACAGATATTAGAAAACTGTAATAGTTTTATTCAATTAATCCACCTCTGAGCTGCCTGTAGTCATGTTAAAGCAAATAAATAAAAGGATTAAACAGATTGTTTTTATCAAATTAGAATTTAATAGTCCAGTTTCTATTATTGTTGAAGAAAGTTCAACTAATATTCTAAGAGGTATTAACTCCAGTGTGAAGGCCTGTGTGACAGTTGTTGATGCTGCAGCTGGTGTTAGCTGCACTGTACCTTGCCAAACCAGTGTGAAAGCCATAACCGTTTCATGGTCATGTGATCAGGCAAAGACTCGTTATTAAATAACATCTGGACCTGCAGAGAGAGACCACACAGACAGATGAAGAGTAATTAGGAAGGAAAACATTTTAAAAGAGGGATTTCAGTGACAAATTTCACTTTCTGTGTCTGATTTCACACATTTGGTTCAAATATTTTGGCTGCTGGTCTCTGCTTTTTCATCAAGTGGAAGTCAGTCAGAAAATATGAACTTCAGAAAGAAACAAAGACCTTAGGAGTTTTCTCCTTATAATTTCCTCATAATTTCCTTTATGTCAAACTTTACCCATAGTTTCTGTATGTATATATATATATATATATATACATATACATGCATACATACATACATATGGATGTTCATGATACTCAATCAGTGGTACTCGAGACTGTGGCACATGCTTCATTGAATTCACTTATTTCATATTTCCACTAGGTTCATCAGGTTTTATTAAGGGTTTTGATAACTACCTATATTTCTAGATGAAAATACCAATTAATATTGCTGTCAAATTTAATGTTAACAAAAGTATGAACTGTGAATGTGTTTAAACTAAAGAGTACATGAAAAAGAAAACGGTGATAATATTCAACCAGAAAGAAATGGTTTGCTCTGATTCTGATTGGAAGAGAAACAAACAACGGGGGTAAAATAAAAAAACCTCATAAAACTACCATTGTTCCTGGAAAAAGTGCTTTGAGTTTAAATTCACCTTTAAGTCTACTCCATACATAGCCGGATATCTGGGAAAACAAATACATTTTTATGTGTGTGTAGACAGGAAAACTGAGATCTAGGTTCCCACTCATTACAGTCTGTGACAAATAATGTACCAATATAGTCACAAACTTACTTTGACACAATTTCCAATCAATATTGTCCTATGTTTTTTAACTTTATATTCTAAAGCAATTTAAAAGTGGGTTAACCTTTCTGACCATACAAAAGAACCTCATGATGCCATGTTTAATTCCTAACAGGAAGTTGAAATTGTTTTAAAGCAACCTGATTGGCTGACATAAGTTTTAGCTTTGCTCTGCACTGCCCCCTGTTTGGCATGTTTAAAACAACACTCGAAGAAGTGCAGGTTCATGTGGATGAAAACTTTTCTGAAACCGACCATGTACAATATGTTTTTTTTTAAATGATGTGGCAGAGATATTTGTTTTTATAATGACCCAGCTACGTGTGTAGAAAGTCTTAGTCTGCTTCTCATGCCCTGGACATGAACACCCTATAAACATCTGCTGTGGAGAAAATAATACCTTTGGCAGAATCACTTTCAACTACTTGTACAATAATAAGTAGAAGCAGATTAAGACAGAGCTTCATTGCTACCTGTTAACTAGTGACGGATCTGTGCGCGTGGATGATCAGACATTGATACATTTACAACATTTATTATAAACCAATCGAAAGAAATACTAGGAAATATTTTTGATGTAGTATAAGACATCGACTCACCTGATGTTTTTCCACATTTAATCTGTGACAAAGAACTTTCCTCAAGTGTCTCACCTCTGCTCGTACAGAGCAGCGCACAAACTTCTGCTGCAGAAGAAAGAGAAAACAATCAGCTCCAAAACAAGAACAATATAACATGCAGTTGAGAAATGTTTTACAATGCACAATTAAACAGAGGCACCCAAGTAGCTAATCAAACTTGTGAATATCCATTTGAATACACACAGTAGCCCAGAGTATGTGGGAGCAGGTTTATGTTGAGGCAGCCTGTCTCATAACAGCTTACAAATAAAAAAAGATCAGAAAAGTGATATTTTCTGATCTGATCTCTTGAGCTGAACAGCTCAAGAATAAAATTGTAGATAAAAGAGAAAAGGTCACCTCACTAGTTTGATAGTAGTTTGGATATTTAAAACAAAAAAAACTAATCAATAATTATTGATATCGATCGATATAAAACCCTTATATTGTGATACATTTTTCAACCATATTGCCAAGCCTTAGATCATCTTTACTCAGTCTTTATTGTAACTTGTGATCACTGCAATGGTTAATTCTTAATATTCTGTTATAAGACTACCATTTACATAATTGTTCATCATCTGGAAATCTGATATTTAACTTGGGAGTAGAGACCATCAACAACAGAGTCAAAACGAGAGAAAAGTCATAGTTTTGAAAGTCCAACTAGAAGTGCTGGCTGTTTTCTTGTGAAGACTGGTTTAAAATGTTCCAATAATATTTTTGCCGTCGATCCTTATTCATAAACAGCAAATTGGACAGCAATTCTGAATCACATTTGGAGCAGAAGAAATCCAAACGGTCCAACTGTAGGAACCGCGTACTCCTTTTACGATTAGATTTACAGTGAAGAATAATCCTGCTTACTGCTGGAAGTTTTCTGCTCCCTGCTGACTTATTAAACACTCTAAAGTCAAAGAGCTAAACTGCTTTAGCTCATGCACTGCAAGGGCGTAGTATTTCTCTTCATGCATGGGCAGAAATCTGTTTTATTAAATTTACATCTCAGTATAAAACAGTAAATATCACTGGACAAGGAGGGTGGAGAGGAGAGCTGGTAACAAATTATTGAGGGTCGAATTTAAATCCAGAACACTGCAAGGACATGGCTTGCATTAGCAAACTGATCCGACATTACACCCAGGAGTATGATTTGTTTTTATACATTTATGAGGGTTCTCGTCAGAAGCTAATCCACTTTATAAGGTCACAGAGGGGTTAGAGTGAAAAACAACTGCATATAAAAAGGCAGGAATGGAACCAATGTGGCTGCATGTTCTTGTTACATAAAGTAAGATTAGACAAACGATAAACAACATTTTGACTTTGCAAAGTGATCAGAGGACATGAGTGAATGTACTGACACTTCCAAAATATCAGTCAGCAGATCTGTGTGGTTAATTTAACTCCTTAGCTGTGACAGAGTTCAAGCTCTTAATATTCTGAAATACTCTACAACCCAATTTAAAGGCCAAGAAAAAACATGGTTTGTTTAAAAAATAAATGAATAAAACACCTGGTTAAGGTGAAACAATGATGAACTTCCCTAAAGAAGCCAAACACCCTTAAAAATGTGGCATTTTGAGAATCCCATGGCAGCCAAGGATTTGTTCGTCCAATTTAAGTAGTAATCAGATATCGACGGAAGAAATTTGATCACAAAGGAAGGAGTTTTTCAACAGTTCACGGGTTTGTCGTGTCATGATGCCAAGACAAAAAAACCTCAACAATGACCTAAGAGGAACAACTGTTCCTGCTCATCAATCTCTAAAGAGTTAGAGGGCCAGTTCCATGCTTTTAGGAATTCACAATGACACAGTAAGAAAGATTAGTCACCAGTGGAAACATTTAAAGTAAGCTGCCAATCCTCCAAATCAAGAGCAAGTTCACGCTGAGGTCGGGCCAGTACAATGAGCAAATGTGCATCCCAACAACCAAATGACTTATTGGACTGATCATAAAACTCAGTCTCTACGCCAACATCTCAAAGTAACTTTCAGGTGAAGACACGGGGCCTTCACCAAGAGGAAGTGGGCACAGTGATCCAAAATAACATTACAGATTAAAATTTGAGGACTCCTGACAGCTAAATATTTAAATAATCTAACCACAAAAATGGTCAACGCCAGCTTCCCTACACATTGTTCAAGCCAGAATCCTAAACCTTTTAGGGTTTGTTGATACCAGGAAAGTCCTTTGGTCTGCTTATTTGATCCAGACCAAAAGCACTTTTATTTATAATTTGTTGCAGTGCGTTTTCACTTTGTACTTTTAGACAATGCTGATGGTCATTGCTCCCACCGGACAGCAGTGACGAAGATGCAGAGATACACAGCAGAGATCCGGAAATAATTTCGGAAGTCCTCCTTGCTGTATTTCTGTTGTGCACATTTGTGCTGTTACTTCAATGCCAGTTTAAATGTCAAGAAGCCAACACAACACAGGCTTCACAATGTTGGAACGGCGTCAGCAAATGCTGTTGCAAGCCGAAGGAGACAAGATGCTCTTTCTTTTCTGACCCACAGCATGCTGGCAGCAGAAAATGGTGCATTAAGTACAATTCCAGTTCAATTAGTAGAAGCAATTAGTAATAGCAGTAGACTTAGCAACACTGAACGGCTCATTTTTACCATAGTGGCTCATGAACTTCAAAAAAGACGCATATTTTCTTTAGTCGTTTCAAATCGAGGTAGATCTGTGCTCACACCAGAAATGAACTGTACATGAGTTTATTTGGAAGCGGACCAAGACCACCTCAAACGATGCCAGATTTACACTAATCACCCTCTTTTTACTTTCCTGCAGTTACACAAAACAGAAAATACTTGGATTCAATAACTTTCCAGGCCGCATAGGAACTCTGAAAAGCCTGAAAGGCAAAGTCAGACTATGTCCTTAATTTCAATAACTGAAACACCATGTTATTATGTTCTGTTCTGAAATGTAAGCTGTAAAGGGTACTTCTTTCAAAAACTATTTCCATAATTTAATAAAGCAAATCATGGTGCCCCCTGCTGGATTAGGAAATTATTGAAGTATTTATGTTTTTACATATATGAATTTTTTCCTCATAATATATTAAAAGATTTTGCTCAGCTTAATGTAACTTCTAAAGCAATAAGAAAAAACATACAAATAGCATTTGAACTCCATTTTGTTTATAAAATTAAGACAAAAAAAACAAACACAGGTGGCTTCTTGTAGAGTCATTCAATTTTCTAAATGACACAAATCAGTTATTAAGAGAGAAGCCGATTGGGTGTAGATGACGAATAATCCGATTGGGTGTAGATGACGAATAATTTCCTGCCTCAGTGACACGATTCTCCTACTTTTCCCCCTCTGTAAATACGAGGCTCCAGCAGCTCTGAAGGCTGTATTCTGCTGTAGCAGCAGCTGTCAATGTGCCATGTATTCGCTAAGCAGTTAGGTTTTTTTTTATGTCCTGGAGACATCTTTTTCTGGGTTGTGAAAAGCCTTGTTGGTTTAAATGCATCCAGAACCAGCTCAACAACTTCAATAAGCACATACATCTGTACTGAAATACAACACTAGTTACAAGTTGGAGTACTTGATAAACCCACCTGGAGAGTAAGTTTTGTCTTATCTTTTCCAGAGAGTGATGAACTGCAAAGACAGAGTGTTAAAACACTTTGCAAAAGTTCATTTTATAACAGTTAAATTTAAATATTTCAACATAAACATTCCATTTCAGTCTTGTCTCATTTTTAAAGCATACACAAGATAAAAACAGAAGCCCTTTACCTTAGTCTTTCTAAACACAGCGAAACCTGTTCATCATATCTGTAGAAGTGAGCTTTAGAGTGGTCGAAGCTTGTAAAAGGCAGAGCTGCGCTCTCTGAAACATCTAAAGAGTTGGGGGGAAAAAGGATAAGGTTTAGATCCTGATTTTACTGCTGTAGAGCAATCAAATAAATCCAGCTGTAGATGCTGAGAACTTTACTCTGAGCCAGAGCTCTTTTACAAACAGAAATATTTCAGAATGTTTAGTGGTGAAAGAAGGACCCACCGTCTCCCGCAGGTTGGATGACTCTTTCTAACCCACGCGACTGGTAAAAATCTTTTATTCGTTTGTCCTCACCTGAGAAAAATAAAAAACATGCCAACATGTTTCTTTTTCATGACTTCTTCCAATTTCACAGGAAAATAAATAGCTATGCTTCAAATATTATCCATGCATCATTCGTTCTATTTTCAACTGACAATCATGAATAAGAAAATTAACTTTTTTTTCTAAATTGTATAAACTTTTTATGTTTTCAATACATAATAGAAAAACAGATCATAGTACAGACATTTTTTAATGTAATATTTCATTGCTCTGGTTTGTGTGACCCAGAATTTGTTCTGCAAACATGCAGGTTACCACGGCAACGCTGGAACCACACCCCAATTTGATAATACTTATTCAACACCGGTATGACACACAGAAATCTTCATGCTGCTGCAAATAAACCTTCTACCATCAAATCTTCTGATGCTCTGAAATGAGTATCAGAAGATTTGAAGAGAACACGTCTGTCAGACGCTTTGTTAGAGGGTTTTGGTTGGATTGATATACAAAGAAAATTTATATTCAAACTTCTACAGTTTATTTTGCAATCATTTCCATTAAAGGCGCTTTCGCACTGCACTGCACGGAACGGAACGGTTGTGTTCGCATTACACTCCGGGGTGCCATCGAAGCGGTGCCGGACGTCATTATTTTTAAAACTAAACAATGTGGTTTGAGTTGGTTGGTTGCTAACTGCCAATTTAATAAAGAATAGAAAGAAGAATAGTTACTACTACGACGACAACAACAATGGACGACATGGATTTAATTCTGCTGCTCATCAACCTCATACAATTAATTAAATTCCGCCAACAAGCTACCCTCGGAAGACAAAATGCTGAACGACTTCTACGTATTCCCAGGAGAAATACAGAAGAAAAATAGCATAGACTGTAGTATAGTAATATAGTAGTGAGAGCCAGCTGTCAACAGAAAATCAACGTCTGACTCCATAACAACCAGTGGCCAATCAGCTGCTGGTTCTAAGCAGAACCGATTGGCCGGCACGATTGGAACCACAGCTCTTGTGGTTCCATGGGGCCGGGTGGAACCGGTCGCAAGTTGTAATGCGAACACAACCGTTCCGTTCCGTTCTGAAACGTTCCGTTCCGTGCATTGCGAAAGCGCCTTAAGTATGCGATTCCATGACACACCCAAAGACAACAAATAGCAGGGACTTTGATGCACTGGAAAACATATTCTGGTGGTAATATTGCTTAGTATATTGTGCTTAAGAGTAATTTAACTTCTCTTTATTATTTTTATCCACCTTAATAATGTTTATTATTATTATTAATTCACCATTTAGGACATACAAAAACAAAAATTACACACTGTGAGAAGTATTGATTTATAAAACAACAAATAACCAGTTAGATAAGAGAACAAACAAAACCATTTAAAGTACTTTTGACTTCTAAAATATTTTTGTTGGTTACTTTATTCTTACACTTGTCAGTGCTGTAAAAGCCAAATAACCTAATGCTTACACTATTTTATGTTGAAAACAACCCAGACTTTTGCACACATTACAATTTCTGGCTCACATAAACCCAAGCCATAAGATTCTAAATTAGAATTCAGTTCTGAAGACCATTTTGTATTTCTGATCCGAGACCAAAATTAAAATTATGAAAAACCAATACCTTCTTCGATATTTTGTATTCAACTGAAAAACAAATACTTTTTTTTTTTTAAATTTGACAACTTGTTGCTCACAATTAAAAATGGAAAGTGTAAATGATAAATTGATTAAATATGCTACAAAAAACAGTAACTTACAAAAGCATTCGTTTCCCTTTGAACTCTCAGTTTTTATCACATTATAACCAAAATCTTTTATGCAAATCATTGTAATTTTATGTTAAACAAGAAGAGCATTAATCAGAAGAGCATCCATGATGCCAATGATAACTCTGGAGGAGCTGCATGGATTCACAGCTCAGGTAGAGGAATCTGTTGTCAAGATTCCCCCACCTGCAAGATAATAACAGTGGTGGTTGGATTAGGCTGTGGGGAAGCTGCTCAGTGTTACGGGACGAGGACAGGGGATAAATACAGAGCAATCCTGAATCTGACGAATATGTGCAGCTAGAGGCAACACACTCCATAAGACTTCCAAGTGAAGGAAAGGTGTTTCTACACAGTGCTGACTTAGAAAAATGCAGGCCACACTTTTCAGATTTTAGCCTGTAAAACAAATTATGAAAATTATGTGCAACTTCCTGTACGCTTCATAATTACACACCCCAATAAAATAGAGTTGGTGGCGTTAACATGACACAAATTAGAAAAATTGGAGCATACATGCTTGTACAAGGCATGTCCTGTGCATATTAAAGACTTACAACACTTCTGGACAACCAATAAAAATTAAGACAACTTACTCTCCTGAAGCCCAGGCACCAGCTTGTAGACAATGTCTTGCATCACTCGATCCAGCTTGAGGTTGAGTAAAGGTTGAGTTTCATGAATTTTAATGTTGCACATGGGGCAATACTTGCTGGTTTGCAGGTATTTTACAATGCAACTTTTACAGACTGTACAGGGAAAAAAGAGAATCCATTCATACTGAAGCAAACAGGCAAACAAGTTATTTTAGTAAAATAGTGGCGGAAAAAAACAAAGATTCATAAGCTTACAAGTATGCAAACACTCTGTAATTGTTGTGGCGTCAATAAAATATCCAGCGCAGAGGTAGCAGACAATGTGTTCATTCAGGTCTTTGATCTTCAACTTAACTTCCTCCTAGAGAAGCAAAAAACAAGCATCAAAGGGTTTGAATATTCACGACATTTCACTTTTTTTTAATTTATCTCCCATTATTCTAACCATAGAAGAAGCATTCAACACTTTAAAAAACTGGAAAAAATAATTACAATCATCAATTTATTTTGAGACAATGTCTCAATTTAGTTAGAAGAAAGGATCCTGGTGTTCCATTCCAAACATGACCACAGTCCTGTTTGTTACCATTTAATCAGAGCAAGATGGCAGCAGACAAGTGTGTCTTGGGACCAAACAGCCCAGCCAATTAACAGATGCCTCTTCCTGCAACACACAGTGTCTTTAAAGTCAGCTCCCACCACAAGTGGAGGGCAGCAAATAGTCAGGCTTAAAACAGTTTAGAACAAATAAACAGTCATTTAAAGCCATATCCAAAAGCAAATGGAACATAGGAGCAAAACCCTGAAACAGGAACTGAGAGAAGCATCATCCTTTATTTGTTCATCTACTGTCAAGTTTCAGGAATAATCTTTTTCAGGCTTGAGTTTTTTTTCCCAGGTGTCAGACTCTAATTTTGCCATTTTATCAGGTGATTCAACTCAGAAAATGGGAAAAAATTGTGTGTTTATGACAGATTGTTTGAAAGAAAGTGGCTAAAAGGCCAACTTATAATTAGTTCTGTGCTAAATTGCTACATGCAGACAACAACAGTTCCTCTTCTGAGTTTGTGAGACTTATGAGTCATAAGTCAGAGCTAAGTTAACAGAGGAAATACATCAAAGATGTTTTGGAAGTGGACGGAAAATGACTGATGTAGAAAAGAAATGTCAAAAGAAAAAGAAATTTTCAGGAAATCTCAAGAAAAGATTTTCAAGACTACTGCTCATCTTTTTTTGGTCGATGTGTAAAATTGAGAAACTCCTTAAGTCTTTATAAGTGATAGAGTTACAACCACCAAAAGTCCTAAAGTAAATCACTGCAAGATTTAGATTCAGGAAATTTTAAACTCTATGAACATGATGAGTCCATCATGACAAAAAAAAAACAACATACAAACGCCACTCTTTTTGATAGCATTAAGGAGCTGCCTTCCCTATGAGGCAAACACACAGAAAAAAGGAAATGCACAAACAAACACTACATGTTACTTATCGCTTTTACCCTAATTCAACTGCTCCATTACTGAAAGTCATTGAGTTTTTTTGTTAGTATTAATATTGGGTTTGAAATTTTAGTGTCATGACAACCTTAATCCAGTTATGAGAGCAACAAGCATTGCCATGCTCATTCAGCACAACACTTAGATTTACATCACATGTGAACTCACCTGGACTGAAAAGGGTAAAATTATGGCCAAACAGATTAGTTGATAACAGAATCCGAATGTATTGCGCTTCAGTTATTATAGTCTACCAAATATAGCGTTCATGCAGTCCTTTCATTATATTCTGCAGCTCTGATAAGAGGTGTTAGCGTATGTAAAGCACCTCTGTGTTTTACATGTTTGTATACTCCAGTTCACCTCATTTAAACAGACAATGTTTCCTCATCAGCTTAATGACCAATTCATATAAATCAGCTCTATGGAAACATGCACACATCTAGAATACATAGAGGTCCCTCTGAGACGTGCAGGGGTTTACTCTAAAATTTAAACTTATTTAAAATTTAAATTTAAACACTGCTCTAAAATTTAGCCACATGGACTTTCTGTTGTTCTATTTTGCCCAACTTTGGAGTTTAGGTTTAATGGAGGGTGTCACCCAGTTTCCTGCATGTTTTAGTGTGTTATTGTTCAAAAAACTAATTCAAGTGGCAGAAATACCTCTGAACGTTTCATCAAGTTCTGCTAATGAACAATTCTTTTGATACGTGTGTTGGACCAAGGAAGTATCTAAAATAAGGACAGCAGCTCTTGAAAACTGATGTTGGGTAATCGTGCTCAAATCTCTCACTATCTCAAAACTTTAAAGCTTTTAATAGGTTTATTAAAAAAAGAAGGAAAAAAAAGGCGAAGCAGCTGCAGAGCAGTTACCCCGAGCAAAATCACAGCGCTGAAAACAAAGAGGAGACTTTATGAAGCCCATTTTGCCCTTAACGGTCTTCCTACAGTCGGAGAAGAATCGTTAATAAGGAATGTTAAAGCTGTAAATGCAAACATTGTTTTTCAGCTTGTGGGACATTAAACAATTCGGAGGAAAAGCGGGCGAGCTCAGCATGACCTCTGCGATCACGTTGAAACTGAAAAAGTAGCGTTTCTCCGAGGAGACCGACATACTGTCACAGAAGGAACTGGATAGTCGAAAGAACTGAGAACTGCTTGCTAACTCCGAGCTCCAACGGCTGAATAAGTGATATCAAACTACAAACCGAGCGCGAAGCAGTAGCAACTCAAAACGGACCGCCGTTACTTCGACAACCAAATCGAATGAGAACCAACGGAGCGCAGCGTCTGTTACCGCCACAGTTTACTCCACCATAAAGCGCAAATTAAAAAGTAAACTTCCTACTGAACTAAAGAAAACAGGGCCGGAAGTGGTCAAATTTAACACTTGGTTTGGAGCTTTGATGCACGTTGCTCCGTAGAACAACACGGTTGGACCCAACCGTATACGCATGCTCGAGCATCGCTCTCAGTGTCTCTCCATCAGCGCAGCGGAGACAACCATCTCCTGTTAAAACGCCACGTTAACTCCCGTTTCTGGTACTTTCAATGTCAGTACACTTTCCTCGGTTGGGAAGGAGCTTAAAACACAAAGCAGCTCACCTCGTTCCGTAGTGGGTCCAGTTTATAGACAGACTGAAGCTGATTTCGGAGCCGCATCGCTATGGCCATTGGACCTTGCTCCGCCATCTTTGGGAATTATGCTGGGTTCCGGGTAAACCGGATGTGGCATCTTTTGCGAATCGAGGCGGGTAAACGACAAAATAAAAGCGTATTTATTAAATCAAAAATAATCCAGTTTAATGTTTCCGTTTAGATTGAATTGAGGCTGTCAAATTACATCTAAATACAGATTTTACAATTTTTATAATTAAAATTAATTAAATTAGTTTCCGGAAGCTATTTGTTTTGTCTTATTCAAAAATCTGCTGTTTTTAGTAGATTTTGACATGATCCTAATTTTATTTTAATTTTAAAGTTTGATCAACATATTGTTCTGCTTTAATAAATGTTATTTAGTTACAAATATATATTTAAGTATGTTTGTTTTTTTTAATGTGTAGTTGCTTTAATAAATGTTATTTAGTTACAAATGTATATTTAAGTATGATTGTTTTTTATTTTTAGAAAATGTATAGTTTTTTATCATTATTATTATTATCTAAGAATAGACTAAGAAGTGGCCTTTAGCATATTTTTAATGTCTGCTTTTAATGTTGCTTCAAATTGTGAATTACATTCAGACAATTGTATATATTTTTCATGGGGCACAAAGTTCCTCGTAGTATTTTTGAAGTTTACTTTCTGGCTACTCTACCCACTGAAAATGGAACAAACATGTTTTAAACAAAAATGTGCCAAATGCAAGCACATTTGTCTGGTGGGATGTCCTTGTTCAGAAACTTATTCTGAAACATTAGAACAAGTTTCATAGTTCTAATGTTATTTTATATTTGCTGAACCTACTGTGCCATTTGGAAATCAAGTGAAAATACAGTAAACAGATACAGTAATAGTACTTTGCCCTGTTCGAATACGTACATTACCTACTTTGAAAGGTTTATGTTGTGGAAAACTTAGATCTTTAAATCTGTGTTTCTTCTGCCAAAATATGTTATGTTTAAGGAGGTGATTTGTTTTTATTACAATTTTTGACTACGTATGTTTCATTGATATAGTCCTTTACTTTCAGCTTATATTATGATTATTAATGGTAACCTCTTCCAATCTGCAATGTAGAATGACATCTTTACCAATGACAAAATATTATTTTTTCCTGCTTTAATCTGACGTTCAGATTAAAGCAGAAAGCAAGAATTCTACACTATTCTGAAAAGTGCAGAATGCATTTGTATTCTGGTTTCCTGCTTTAATCTGAATGTCAGATTAAAGCATATTCATAAACATTCATTAATCTGAATGTCAGATTAAAGCATATTCATAAACATTCATTAATCTGAATGTCAGATTAAAGCATATTCATAAACATTCATTAATCTGAATGTCAGATTAAAGCATATTCATAAACATTCATTAATCTGAATGTCAGATTAAAGCATATTCATAAACATTCATTAATCTGAATGTCAGATTACAGCAGGAATTTCTTCCCGCTCTAATTTTGGGGTCTTTGTCCTGCTGGAAGGTGAAACTCCACCCATAACTCAAGTCTTTTGCAAATTCCAGCAGGTTTCCTTTTTGGTGTGCCTTTTTCCCCTGCTCCTCCAGTAGAAAACATCCCAAAGATATGAGATTCCCATAACCATCGCTAAAAGTGAAGATGATGGTTATAGAGTGAAATGCAGCATTTAACACGTGGGCCAAAAAGTTACATTTTGGTCTCATTTGATCTTTCTTCCATATGTTTGCTATCTCCTAAATGATTAATGTTTTTAAAAAAGCTCTAGAACTTTACCCTTCTTTTAACTTTCCCACAACTTTCTCCCTGACCCGTCTGCTGTTCTCTGCCTGTGATGCTTTTCATTCACTGTTGCTCTCTGACTCAGTGTTGTTCAAAGTGGGGGCGGCATCCCCCTCGGTGGCCACCAGGGTGCGATAGGGAGACAACAGAAAGTTGGAGGGAAAATAAATTAAATGCAAAATTGAACAACTTATTCTGATATACTTTTTAATGATACATTTTCAAATAATTTTTTTTAGCATAAAATCTAGTCTGTTTTTCTATCACTATTATAACATATACAGTAAAATAACCTATTGGAATATTTTTGATTGTGAAATGTGTCAAGTTGGCGTAGAAACTGGAAAACCCTGCTCTAATGGCCCTCTGAGGTCTCCCCTTAACGGCTTATTGCAATTGAGGGTACATTTAGTAAAGCTTGAGTAGCATATTATCTACAACAAATCTGAAAAACACACAAAGTGGTACATTTGAAACACCCAGAATCTGCCGGAAATCTGAACAAAGAACTTGTGAAGAATTAAAACATGAACACCAAAACAAAAAACTAAAAATAAACACAAAAACCCTGCCACTACCATTGATACTTTATCTGTTTATTTTGAGCTGGTGGACTTCTTCTGTGGACAAATAACTCACTCATATGAGAAAAAAAAGACATCAAGGTTAGAGTCTGAAATGATTTTACCTTGACATTTAATGTAATGAATCACCTAAGAATAGTGAAGAAACCTTTAATGCTAGACCTGAAAAATGTCACTTGCTCTGGGTTCTTATGTAATTGTCGATACTCTTTCTGCTCTACATATATTAGTAAAAATAGTAACTTATTTTTGTTATCTAATGGCATAAGCTCCCCATTTCTCAAACCTCACTGAGAAGACAATGGCTTGAAAGACTTTGCACTCACTTCTTCTCCCAGTTATTTGTTGTTCATCTTGGATGTTGAATATCAGGCAAGTTCAAGTCATTCAAATTTCATTTTGTTGGGTCACATATTTATAAAAATTTATTTATTTAAATGTAGTTAAATAAGTACATAAAAACAGTTAAACAAACAATCCAACAAACAATTTTTAATAAAATATATAGCAGTATTACAAAAGAATAAAAATACAGTTTATGTGAGGAAAGAAGAGGATGCAATGTTCTGAACATGTCCTAATTTCTTAATTTAAATACTGAATCACTCAAAATCTCTAAGCTTTTATTCTAAAACATATCTATTTTGTGTTTATTGATCTTTTATTCTTCTTGATTTCTTATTCTTGATCGTTTTCATTTCTTCCTCCATATTTCAAAATTCCATAGTTTTAAATTTGGTCTTCATTCTGGACAACAGAGGGCGATAAAGTCATACAATTCCTTTTGATGTTGGCAGTCTTTTTCTGTTATTCAAAATAATGTTTTTGGAATGCAGCCTATGCTATCACAATCTAATATACCATTTGAAACTAAAATGCGATAAAATGTGAGACTGTCCTTTAATATTGAAATTTATTTCAAGTTAAAACATGTTGTCATTAACAATCCAACACAGGTTTTTTTTTGTATGTACGTGCACATAACAACAGAACTATGACTGTGATTTTTTTTTTGCTATATGTTATTATTATTATTTTTTGCTTAAGTTTTTGTTGGAAACCTGTTTTGTTTAATCAGTTGAAGAATTCTAAAATTAATTTAGCCGATACAAACTCACGTAAGAAAATCAAGGGTAAAGTTTCAGAATTAGATCAAAATCGGAGAAGATTGGTGGCCAACACCAAAAATAACCACATAGTATGTTTTGCAATCTGAATCTCCTAACTATATTGCACAGACATCATTGAAGTAATGAAAGAATATTAAAATCACATCAGGGCTTGTTAAGTTATTTCAAACATTTTAAGGTACATCTTGATAAAATCTAAACCAAAAGTAATGTTTAACAAATAAATCAAGGACATTAAAGTATGAATGTAAATAGATGGAACACATTTTAGGAATGCACAATAAGCTAAGTGCAAACAAATCAGTTTAGATGTTCTCACTGCCCACTTGAAAACTAATATCAATTAAATTAGTTTGAAAATAATCAATGTCATGAATGAAAAAAAAACAAAAAAAAAAAACAGCCAAACATAGTTAAATTGGCTTTACATGTGTGATCTCTGTAGCAGTAACCCTTTTATTTAGAGGAGCACTTCTAACTCAAGTGTTTGAACTCCCAGAACGTTTTGGGGGTGGGGTGGGTTGACTGACTGCTTTCTTCCCTTCACTGAACAATGACCACCAAGAGTCTCTTGAAAAAAAAGAACTGAACCATCATCTCAGTGACGAGCAGCATCAGAGACTGTGGTTGCTCTGAGCAGCTTCCAGACATAATTATGCTTTCATTTGTGTCAAAATGAAGTTAAAATGAAAAACCAACATGCTGCTAACTAAAGCAACTCAATCTTTTGTGGAAGATTGACAATTACCCTTACTTTCAATGTGTTTTTTTGGTATTTATGGGATTAAATAGTGGTTGGACATGCGATATAAAATGGGTTTGTACTGAAACACTGGCAAGATTCAGTTTATTTTTCCAATAACTATATACCTCACTTTTTGACAAGAATAGCAACAACAGCAAACTTTGTGGAAAACAATATTTTGAATGGCGAATTAAGTGTGTGCTTGGGTTTTAGCTGAGCTGCTTTTGAATTAGTGTGTGCCCTGTTTCAACAGGTCTTCTTATTGGTATTATATGTGGAGGTCCCCCTGATCCCTCCCAGAGGGCTTCCAACCTGTGGACCACCCAAACGCTGCAGACCCTGAACAACGACTCGCCTCTCATTCATTCTTTTGTAATTTCCCAGAGTTACGGAATGACTGAAAAGTTTGTCTTATTCCAAATCATCCTGATGACTGCAACAGCCGTCAAGGTTACATGCAAGCCATATATTGAGAACATTAAAGCTTGCATGAATATTCTGAATATTCGTGATTACAGAGACTAGATTTTCTGTATAATTCTGAACAATTTTTGAGAAATGTAATTAAAAATGACAAAAAGAAAAAAAATCACTTTATAATCAATATTTTGTTTGCAGAAAAGAGTTGTATCACCTTGCACAAAGGGTTTTTATTCTCAGGATAAAATTTCTGTACAGGCTCCAAATCATAGTCAGTCAATGTAAACCGATTGACAGACGAGACAGAAGCAATAAATTTTGGTTCATTGTGGCCTTTCGGAGTACGAGGAACTGTTGTGATCAGTCTCGCTTCACTGAGTCTTCACAGTCAGACCTTGTGTCCCGCTGCTGTCTGCCATTTCCTCTTGCCATGTAACGTCTTATCTGCTGGGTCTGCGAGGTCACTGCTTATCTGATTGACAGAACTTTGACTCCAAACAATATCCAAATAACCAGAGGGTCTGGAGGATCACAGCAGCTAGAAGAGTCAGAACAAGCACTGAGAGGGGCGGCAAATGAATCAAAGAGAGGGGAAAAGATACCAAAAATAACTAAATCTTTCATTTTTTTTTTACATCACGTAGGAGTTATGCACATCCCAATTTTATAGAGTGACAGTTGTTTCCATCATCCTTCACTTCCATCAGAGATGATTACTTTATTTGATGGATCAAACACCTGCCAAGACAGCAGAAATATGATCAATTTGAGGCTTTTCAGTCAGTGAATAATGAGGCAGAAAATAGTGCAATGTAAACTTATTTGCTATGTCGACCTTGGATGTTAGTTATTATTCTGCCTAATTATCCCAAGTTTAAGGAAAAATATGTCAACATGCATTAATTCAGATAAGCTGCAGAGCAGATAGAGACCCCATTTACCTCTCTGTCCTGGAAACCCTGTGCAAAAACTACCCCGCAATAGGAATCTACATTTTGCCATGCCAAAAGGAGGCCCCCGTCCTTCCTCCCTCTTCTTGCTCTCTCAGAGCAATCAGAGCATGCAGGGGTGGGCTGCAGCTTTTGTCTCCTTTGCTCCAGCAATTGGCCACCAAGTGGCAAGCAAATGACGAGAGCCCTCTTGGAACAGTTCCAGAGGAGTACAGCTTGTGCTGTTTGATAGGCAGGCATAATGAATGATGTAGTGCAAGCTCCTAGGCCTCTCCCTGGCACAAAAGTCTGACTATCACAATCTGAATTACTTCAAATGCTAGAAAAATGCACAGGAATTTGCTTCATTGAGGAAATTCTGCCAAGTTGTGCTGACAGTGTCACAGAACTGCAGCGTATGCACCAACAAATCCAAAGAAACAACTAAAAGATGTGCAAAATCACAGCTGCTGTAATGCATTGGGTTATAT